>NW_024426774.1:56690497-56693637 GCF_017311325.1 Ursus maritimus
GTCTTATATTGTTGAATAAAATATTCTTCAGTTAAACCTAAGGAGTTTTTTTTAATTCTCGTTTTAGATATTAAAATATATGGGGGAAGGGAAAGTGTGGAAAATACAGAATAACTTGTTGAGAATTTGATCGGTTTTCAATTAAGGAATTTTATAAAGATATCTTGTTGCTGCTCTTAAATTAATTCTGCATCAGAAGCCAAGTGATTTTTTTGGGTCTTGAATAGTAATGATACAGATTTTCTTTACCAATAATGTATATATTAACTACATTTAATATGTCAGATACATTTTATTTCTGTATCTAAAGAAAACCTTAGTGCCTGTTAATACTTAATGATATCAATAACAATTCTGCCAGAGTAGTGAATTTATCGTTTATTTTCACAAGGGAAAAAAATCAGTTTATTTGTGAAACTGCTATTTTGAACAAAATACATGAAAAAAACTAGTAATTTTCTTTTGACACAGTAAATGAAGCCACTGCTTTTTGCTCTCAATAGCGTAGCAGACACGAATTTGTTGACATTCGGTGTCTTTTTACCTGTTTTTCCTCTCTCGTTAATACTCTCTAGCTTTAAGGATTTTTTTTTCTCAAAAAAATTTGTTTTCACCATCTAGGGAAATGTCTCCATATACTCTCCGTAGCTACTGAATAACTGAAAAGTTCTACAACAAACGAGGTGACTTTACTGAAGCTTTCCAGAGCTTCAGTAAATTAATGCGGTGCTCTTGGGATGGTTTTACGTTGTAAAATTCCTTAAAAATCACAAATATAGGTTATCCTCCACTCATACGGCACCTCACACATGTTCACGTAAGGGTAAACTTTTTTGTCCCCGGGTTCGAGCAGAGAATACATGCCACGGGTAAAAAACACGAAGATTTCGTTGAGCACCCCACGAAAAAATCTGTTGACATCTTAACATTGCTAAATGTTCTGAAGTTGCTAAATCTCCTTAAGTTGCTTCACTTGTGTCACGAACACCAAAACCCAAACCAGACAAACCTCTCTCCCCCGAGAGAAGGGCGAGCTGAGGGCGGTTCTGCCCATTAACAGGTGGCCGGCCGGGAGGGGCCTTAGGCGCTCCTGCCGCCGCCGCCGCCGCCGCCACCACCGCCGCCACCACCGCCTCCCGGGGACGCTCCGCCGGCGAGGGCGCCCTCGCCTCACTGGGCCGGGCCACCTCGGGCCGCCCCCACCGCGCCCACGCACTCACCCCGCTCCCCCAAGCTCCCGCGTCCTGGTGGCCCACGGTGCCCCAGCGCCTTCGGGTTCCTGCTTTCCACCCGGCGCCACGGGGCCTCGGCACCGGCGGGGAGGCCCTGGGAAAAGCACGTGCCTCTTTTCGAAGCTTCGTCCCCCGGGCGGGAACTCCCGCCGGGCCTCGGTGCGCCTGGCCACCGGTTCCCGTCTGCCGAAGTACGCAGGCGCCGAAGCTTCTAGACGCCGCCGAGTGGCCGGGTCGCGGGGACGCGTCAGACCTACCCACCAGCAACCTCCGCCCCAAGTGTGAAGTTCTGGAGCGTCCCAGGCCAAGCGGGACAAACTAACAAATGCGACGAAATGGAGGCCCAGGGGTTTGAGTACCTTGCTCCGGAGGCCACACAGTTGTCCGAGCAGGCGCAAAGCCGGGTCTCCTGGTTTCTTTCCACCGAACAGTCATGAGGACCGCTAGGCGCCCCCCCAGAACCCGCCTCAGAGCTGCGGGCGGGGGCAGCCTAGCACCTGGGCCTCTAGCGGCACTGGCAGCTGCTGCGTGAGCCAGGGCGGCCCCGAGGCGGGACGGGCAGGGTCGGCTGAGGAGAGCGCCTGGGAAGCCGTCCAGCAGGGGTGCCCAGGCCCGTGCAGCGCGCGCTGGAAGCCTCTTGGCTCCGGCCACCCGCCTGGCCTCTCCGGCACGTGCGGGCCCCGCACC
Organism: Ursus maritimus; assembly: GCF_017311325.1. Taxonomy (NCBI): domain Eukaryota; kingdom Metazoa; phylum Chordata; class Mammalia; order Carnivora; family Ursidae; genus Ursus; species Ursus maritimus. The sequence continues at coordinate 56,692,417 of NW_024426774.1, forward strand.
TAGGGGCCACGGCGCTCCCCGGGTGGGTCGGCCTTGGCTCCGCCTTTAACTGGACGCGCTGCCCGAGGCGGAGCCCGCGCGGGGGCGGCCCAGCCCTGCGCTCGGGGTCTTCCTCCGGGGGCGGCGCCGGCGGGCTGGGCTGGGCTGGGCTCGGCGGGGCCGGGGCTGCGCCCTCCCGCGGGCCTTTGCTGAGTCGGGGATAATGGGTTTGCTGGAGTGGGAAGGCGCAGTGCTCCCGAGCCGGGCCTACGGAGTCCAGGGGGAGGACGCGGCCGAAAAGGCTTTTCTACCACCGGAGCTCGCAGCCCTAAGACCTTGCTCCGTGCGGGACCCTGAGGGAGGGGTCGTTCTCCAACCCCGGCCTCACGTTGTGTTCTCAGGTCTCACACGGAATAAAAAGAATAGGGTGTGTGGGTCACTTAGCAGGAAACTTTTCGTTGTTTCCTTATTTCCTTCCCGCCCGTGGACAAGTTGAGCAGCTTCTCGGCCTTACAGCCAGGAGATTGCAGGCCAAACAATCTGGACAGCTCCGGCTCTGGGTTTTCTGGAGGAATCATCCCACCCCTTCCCCACCTCTTATCCTGGTCTTCTCTCAGGGCAAGATGGAACCGTCCTTTCCGACCCCCTGCTGACGTGGGGCGTCTTCCCCTGCCAAAGTGAAACGCGTCCTTGTCGACTTTTCTAGATTTTACGTTTGCCTTTTAAAGAAACTTCACAATACGCAAAAGGTAACTTGGCTACCTCTGGCAAGGGCCTGAGGGTTTAGAGGGACATCTTAGCACGTGGAAGGAATGACTCGGATCCCCTAGCCGCCGTGAAGCCACCCGGGACAGCTCAGCAGAAAGCAAGGTTGTCTGCTGCCAACATGCGGGACACGGATCGGTTTTTTGTCGTTTTGTTTTCTTTTCCTTTTTGGCTCAGCTCTGAGAGCATTACAGAGCTATCCTTTCCCGCCTCCGACCCTCTTCCCCTCCCCCTCTTCTGTCTGGTGCAAGCAATTAGGGTGAAGAAATCAGTGCCAGGTTCCTGCCTCTGAAGAGAAAGGAATTGCTTCGGGAATTGAGTCCTGACACCTGTCTCTGTCCTGGATGGCGAGAGGGGATGCGGGGTCAAAACGCCTGGGGGAAGAGGCCAAGCTGACCGGGAGGGTAGGACACTCCCTAAGAACGTTCTCTGGAGACTCCTCTTGCCACGTTCTCCCTCCCTATCTTTTGGCCTCCC
>NW_024426774.1:56693647-56698640 GCF_017311325.1 Ursus maritimus
GCCGCCGCCGCCGCCACCACCGCCGCCACCACCGCCTCCCGGGGACGCTCCGCCGGCGAGGGCGCCCTCGCCTCACTGGGCCGGGCCACCTCGGGCCGCCCCCACCGCGCCCACGCACTCACCCCGCTCCCCCAAGCTCCCGCGTCCTGGTGGCCCACGGTGCCCCAGCGCCTTCGGGTTCCTGCTTTCCACCCGGCGCCACGGGGCCTCGGCACCGGCGGGGAGGCCCTGGGAAAAGCACGTGCCTCTTTTCGAAGCTTCGTCCCCCGGGCGGGAACTCCCGCCGGGCCTCGGTGCGCCTGGCCACCGGTTCCCGTCTGCCGAAGTACGCAGGCGCCGAAGCTTCTAGACGCCGCCGAGTGGCCGGGTCGCGGGGACGCGTCAGACCTACCCACCAGCAACCTCCGCCCCAAGTGTGAAGTTCTGGAGCGTCCCAGGCCAAGCGGGACAAACTAACAAATGCGACGAAATGGAGGCCCAGGGGTTTGAGTACCTTGCTCCGGAGGCCACACAGTTGTCCGAGCAGGCGCAAAGCCGGGTCTCCTGGTTTCTTTCCACCGAACAGTCATGAGGACCGCTAGGCGCCCCCCCAGAACCCGCCTCAGAGCTGCGGGCGGGGGCAGCCTAGCACCTGGGCCTCTAGCGGCACTGGCAGCTGCTGCGTGAGCCAGGGCGGCCCCGAGGCGGGACGGGCAGGGTCGGCTGAGGAGAGCGCCTGGGAAGCCGTCCAGCAGGGGTGCCCAGGCCCGTGCAGCGCGCGCTGGAAGCCTCTTGGCTCCGGCCACCCGCCTGGCCTCTCCGGCACGTGCGGGCCCCGCACCTAGGGGCCACGGCGCTCCCCGGGTGGGTCGGCCTTGGCTCCGCCTTTAACTGGACGCGCTGCCCGAGGCGGAGCCCGCGCGGGGGCGGCCCAGCCCTGCGCTCGGGGTCTTCCTCCGGGGGCGGCGCCGGCGGGCTGGGCTGGGCTGGGCTCGGCGGGGCCGGGGCTGCGCCCTCCCGCGGGCCTTTGCTGAGTCGGGGATAATGGGTTTGCTGGAGTGGGAAGGCGCAGTGCTCCCGAGCCGGGCCTACGGAGTCCAGGGGGAGGACGCGGCCGAAAAGGCTTTTCTACCACCGGAGCTCGCAGCCCTAAGACCTTGCTCCGTGCGGGACCCTGAGGGAGGGGTCGTTCTCCAACCCCGGCCTCACGTTGTGTTCTCAGGTCTCACACGGAATAAAAAGAATAGGGTGTGTGGGTCACTTAGCAGGAAACTTTTCGTTGTTTCCTTATTTCCTTCCCGCCCGTGGACAAGTTGAGCAGCTTCTCGGCCTTACAGCCAGGAGATTGCAGGCCAAACAATCTGGACAGCTCCGGCTCTGGGTTTTCTGGAGGAATCATCCCACCCCTTCCCCACCTCTTATCCTGGTCTTCTCTCAGGGCAAGATGGAACCGTCCTTTCCGACCCCCTGCTGACGTGGGGCGTCTTCCCCTGCCAAAGTGAAACGCGTCCTTGTCGACTTTTCTAGATTTTACGTTTGCCTTTTAAAGAAACTTCACAATACGCAAAAGGTAACTTGGCTACCTCTGGCAAGGGCCTGAGGGTTTAGAGGGACATCTTAGCACGTGGAAGGAATGACTCGGATCCCCTAGCCGCCGTGAAGCCACCCGGGACAGCTCAGCAGAAAGCAAGGTTGTCTGCTGCCAACATGCGGGACACGGATCGGTTTTTTGTCGTTTTGTTTTCTTTTCCTTTTTGGCTCAGCTCTGAGAGCATTACAGAGCTATCCTTTCCCGCCTCCGACCCTCTTCCCCTCCCCCTCTTCTGTCTGGTGCAAGCAATTAGGGTGAAGAAATCAGTGCCAGGTTCCTGCCTCTGAAGAGAAAGGAATTGCTTCGGGAATTGAGTCCTGACACCTGTCTCTGTCCTGGATGGCGAGAGGGGATGCGGGGTCAAAACGCCTGGGGGAAGAGGCCAAGCTGACCGGGAGGGTAGGACACTCCCTAAGAACGTTCTCTGGAGACTCCTCTTGCCACGTTCTCCCTCCCTATCTTTTGGCCTCCCGCTTCACACAGGTCATGAACACGCGGGGGTATTAACACGGGAGTTTCCTTCCTTTTAGGCTCCCCGAGCCCAGGACCTGGGGCTGGAATCAGAAGAGCGACACTGACAAGCCATTCATTAATTTGCATTTATTTTCGGGAAATAATGTAGATAAAGGGGGAGGAGGGGGACTGCCTTACATTTCAACAAGTAATTTGTGATCTTCACATCGGACAAATCAAATTTACAAATTACTTTCCCACCTACTGGACGAAAAGGCCAAAGCCAAAATTGATACACAGGTGCGGGCTCTCCGCAGATTTCGGAGATGAAGGTGCACTAAAAACTCACTAGACAGAACAGGGTTGTTTCAAGAGAAAGAAGCCGACAGAGGAATTGGAACTGGGTTTGGGGCCTGGATCGGTTTGTTTGTTTTTCCATAATGCCGTATTTTTATTTGTTTTTTTGTTTTCTTTTGTGATTGGTCTCTAAACCGGAACTGCGACTCTGTGCTTCGACCTGGTGAAGGGCTCAGTCCTAAGTCCCCGCCCAGCCTAGCCCCCGCCCCTGTACCCTGACTTGGCTGTTTCCTCAACACTCTCCGACCCTCCCGACCCTCCGCGCCCAGCTTCCTGGAACCAAAAGGTTCTCTTTAATAAATACACAGAGGGAGAAGGTGTGAGAGGGCAGGTCAGCTTTGCAACAACTGAAAAAAATAAAAGCGCCATCGTTTAAGGAAGAGAGGAAGGGGGACAGAGGGAAAATATTTTTTGCTTTTGTTTTATATATATGTGTGTATATATATGTATATATATGCTGTATATATCTTAAAGTTCTATTTCCTGGGCGCTAAGACGAGATATGTTCAGTTCAACCAACAGCAACTAGAAAGTTTAAGTGGTCCCTGGAACGGACCCGACTATGTACAGCATTCCCGCCGAGGCGGAAGCTTGAGCCAGTTCTACGCAGGGCGGGGCTGTGCGCGAGAGGCTAGGGGCGCGCTCCTCCCTCGGGCCTTGTCCCAGCGCACCCCGCTGGGAAAGAGAAAATGCCGGGCTGGTCTGGCCTGCAGGCGGGGAGCGGGGCCGAGGGCAGCTCAAGGAGCGGTAGTCTGCAAGCGGGAAACACTTAGTGGTTGTTTTGATTTGGGGTGGAGTGTGGGTGCACTCCAATGGGCAGACACATGCCAGTTAGTGACTCCAGTGTCCAGAACGAATAAATAAAAGTGTAGGGCTCAAACAGCGAGTCAGAGCAAAGAGCCTCCGAAGGCTGCAAGTGCATAATAACTGCCCATAGAGACTGGAGGAGAGTGGCTTAGAGTTCGTTAGGGGTTGAGGAGGAGAGCACACAGCTCTCCCCATACAGAACTTGCGGGCCAAGCCGAAGCACCGGTCCCCTCATCCAAGGGGTGGGCAGGTCTGCACATCCCCCAAACAAGTGGCAGAAAGATGAGGGCGGCAGTGCAGGCAAAGGGCATCTTTTAGGGGCGTGAAAATTCAGGTCTGCAGAAGCCGAGGCAAAGGCGGGCGGTGCAGCAGCAGCAACAGGACGGGGACCACGGAGGGCGCAGGTAGTTGCGTTTCTTCTCCTCTTCCTTCCACTCCTGGGCTCACAAGACCTGGAACCGCCATGACGCTTGGTCCTTATAGTCCAGACAGTCGGGCGAATTGAAGTTGAGTTTCCAAGCGGAGGAAGCAGCGGCGGCGCCAGGCTCCTTGTAATCCAAGCAGTCGGCAGAGTTGAAGGCGAGCCCCGAGCCGCCGTAGCCCTGGTGGTGGTGGTGGTGGTGGTGGTGATGGTGGCCTGAGGACTGGCTCAACGGGTGGTGCGCATGTGGATGGTGGTGATGGTGGCCGGCCATCGAGGAGGGTGCCATAGGGCTGAGCTGGTGCGGGTGGTGATGAGAGTGCATGGGCGCTAGATATGAGCTGCAGTCCACGCCGCCAAAGTAGGAAGAGGAGGGCGCGGGGTAGCCCTGCCCGTAGCTGCCGCCCTGGCTGTAGGACATGGGATAAGAGGCTGCGGCCGAGGCGGCGCCTGCGGCAACCGAGCGCTGCATGCACGATGCGTTGCTAGGCGCGGCCAATGGCTCGGGCACTGACACCGACGCGGGCGCTGAGCCCGGCGAGATGGAGGCCGGACTCCAGATGGATGAGGCAGCCGGCGTACTCAACGACGACGCGACTGCCACCGCCGGGTTCCCGCCCAGGCCTGCAGCCGCTGCCGCCGCTGGGTTGGCGGAGGCGCTGGATCCCGAGCTAGAGGACGAGGCGGAGCTGGACACGGCGGGCGGCGTGAACTGGCCGCTGCTTTCCGAGCCCGAGCTCTCCCGCACCGGGGACGACTTCTTCTTGGCCGGGCGGCTCTTGGTCCCGCTTCCGCTCTGCTGCTGTTGGCGGCATTTGGCACGGCGATTCTTGAACCAGACCTGCAGCCGGCAGAGTGGGGAAGAGGGTGTCAGGGGGGTGAGTTGAGCTTGCTACTGCCCGGCCTCTTGTACCCACTACCCGGCCTAGGGTCTCCCATCCCTCTCTTACCGAGGCCTCCGTTCCTCCCCATCTCCGGCCAGGCCAAACCACGTTCCACTGGTCCCAGCTCCTCCACCCTCCCCCATTCCTCTGACCAAAGATCCTCCTCTGGCAAAGTCGGGATGTGCACCTCCCCACCCCCCAGTGCACTCTGCCCTAGGACGGAACATCTGCGTCTGTCCAGCCAGAAGTTCAGCCATCTCTAAACTGCTGCTGTTGGCCGCTTCCCAACAGCGGCGTGTATGTTTGGAGGCCCTGTCTTCTACGAATAGAACTGAGGAAACTGCGGAGAGGCACGAAAGGGACCGCAGAGCGCGGGACAGTCACCAAGTCTGAGGTGGGAGCCAGTCGGCCCCTGGAGGCCCGGCGCTGGGCAAGGCGAGAATTTGAGTGGATGCAGAAGCAAGGCCAGGAGGCTGAACAGAGGCAGTATACTCGGGGGAC
>NW_024426774.1:56698650-56708875 GCF_017311325.1 Ursus maritimus
ACAGAGGGAGAAGGTGTGAGAGGGCAGGTCAGCTTTGCAACAACTGAAAAAAATAAAAGCGCCATCGTTTAAGGAAGAGAGGAAGGGGGACAGAGGGAAAATATTTTTTGCTTTTGTTTTATATATATGTGTGTATATATATGTATATATATGCTGTATATATCTTAAAGTTCTATTTCCTGGGCGCTAAGACGAGATATGTTCAGTTCAACCAACAGCAACTAGAAAGTTTAAGTGGTCCCTGGAACGGACCCGACTATGTACAGCATTCCCGCCGAGGCGGAAGCTTGAGCCAGTTCTACGCAGGGCGGGGCTGTGCGCGAGAGGCTAGGGGCGCGCTCCTCCCTCGGGCCTTGTCCCAGCGCACCCCGCTGGGAAAGAGAAAATGCCGGGCTGGTCTGGCCTGCAGGCGGGGAGCGGGGCCGAGGGCAGCTCAAGGAGCGGTAGTCTGCAAGCGGGAAACACTTAGTGGTTGTTTTGATTTGGGGTGGAGTGTGGGTGCACTCCAATGGGCAGACACATGCCAGTTAGTGACTCCAGTGTCCAGAACGAATAAATAAAAGTGTAGGGCTCAAACAGCGAGTCAGAGCAAAGAGCCTCCGAAGGCTGCAAGTGCATAATAACTGCCCATAGAGACTGGAGGAGAGTGGCTTAGAGTTCGTTAGGGGTTGAGGAGGAGAGCACACAGCTCTCCCCATACAGAACTTGCGGGCCAAGCCGAAGCACCGGTCCCCTCATCCAAGGGGTGGGCAGGTCTGCACATCCCCCAAACAAGTGGCAGAAAGATGAGGGCGGCAGTGCAGGCAAAGGGCATCTTTTAGGGGCGTGAAAATTCAGGTCTGCAGAAGCCGAGGCAAAGGCGGGCGGTGCAGCAGCAGCAACAGGACGGGGACCACGGAGGGCGCAGGTAGTTGCGTTTCTTCTCCTCTTCCTTCCACTCCTGGGCTCACAAGACCTGGAACCGCCATGACGCTTGGTCCTTATAGTCCAGACAGTCGGGCGAATTGAAGTTGAGTTTCCAAGCGGAGGAAGCAGCGGCGGCGCCAGGCTCCTTGTAATCCAAGCAGTCGGCAGAGTTGAAGGCGAGCCCCGAGCCGCCGTAGCCCTGGTGGTGGTGGTGGTGGTGGTGGTGATGGTGGCCTGAGGACTGGCTCAACGGGTGGTGCGCATGTGGATGGTGGTGATGGTGGCCGGCCATCGAGGAGGGTGCCATAGGGCTGAGCTGGTGCGGGTGGTGATGAGAGTGCATGGGCGCTAGATATGAGCTGCAGTCCACGCCGCCAAAGTAGGAAGAGGAGGGCGCGGGGTAGCCCTGCCCGTAGCTGCCGCCCTGGCTGTAGGACATAGGATAAGAGAGGCTGCGGCCGAGGCGGCGCCTGCGGCAACCGAGAGCGCTGCATGCACGCGATGCGTTGCTAAGAAGCGCGGCCACGTAAGCTCGGGCACTGGCACCGACGCGGGCTGAGCCTGGCGAGATGGAGGCCGGACTCCAGATGGATGAGGCAGCCGGCGTACTCAACGGCAACGCGGCTGCCACCGCCAGGTTGATTCCCGCCAGGCCTGCGAACCGCTGCCGCCGCTGGGTTAGCAGGAGGCGCTGGATCCCGAGAGCTAAGAGGACAGAGGCGGAGCTGGACACGGCAGGCGGCGTGAACTGGCCCGCTGCTCCGAGCCCGAGCTCTCCCGCACCAGGGACGACTTCTTCTTGGCCGGGCGGCTCTTGGTCCCGCTTCCGCTCTGCTGCTGTTGGCGGCATTTGGCACGGCGATTCTTGAACCAGACCTGCAGCCGGCAGAGTGGGGAAGAGGGTGTCAGGGGGGTGAGTTGAGCTTGCTACTGCCCGGCCTCTTGTACCCACTACCCGGCCTAGGGTCTCCCATCCCTCTCTTACCGAGGCCTCCGTTCCTCCCCATCTCCGGCCAGGCCAAACCACGTTCCACTGGTCCCAGCTCCTCCACCCTCCCCCATTCCTCTGACCAAAGATCCTCCTCTGGCAAAGTCGGGATGTGCACCTCCCCACCCCCCAGTGCACTCTGCCCTAGGACGGAACATCTGCGTCTGTCCAGCCAGAAGTTCAGCCATCTCTAAACTGCTGCTGTTGGCCGCTTCCCAACAGCGGCGTGTATGTTTGGAGGCCCTGTCTTCTACGAATAGAACTGAGGAAACTGCGGAGAGGCACGAAAGGGACCGCAGAGCGCGGGACAGTCACCAAGTCTGAGGTGGGAGCCAGTCGGCCCCTGGAGGCCCGGCGCTGGGCAAGGCGAGAATTTGAGTGGATGCAGAAGCAAGGCCAGGAGGCTGAACAGAGGCAGTATACTCGGGGGACTAGGGAAGGAAGCCTGCACTGAATTTCGTTGGGCTTCTTGGCTCCAAAAGGGGAACCAAATGGGGCAAAGTTCTCACTCCTCTTGGGGGGCCCCGGTACACGGCACAACATTCCTGGTTCTTTCTAGAGCCTCGGGGGAAAGAAGACGAGATAAATGGCCCTTGAGAAGAGTTCTGAGTTATAATCCAAACTATTTTTATCGCAAAAACCAGAAACAGCAAAGCCGGTAGCCAGGTTTTGCATTCGGCATCCTCTCTGGGCAAAGAGTCTAATAACACCGGCGCCACCCATGCACCCATGGAGTGCACTCCGACAGAGTACCAGGCCCTGGCCAAGCTCCACTCTTCCATTTCCAGGACGCCCGGGATGCAAGGCAAAAGCGGACGCAGAATTCAAGACCCGGAAGGAAACTGCCAAATCCTGCAATGGCCGAAGAAGCAGGGGCACGTGCCGGGCCCTCTAGGCACTTTACTTTCGGGAGCCTTGCTTGTCCTCCCGAAATCCTAAAAAGGACTTTCAATACCGAAGGTGCCCTGGGCCCCAGGGCTGAATGCAAGGCTCTAAGCTAGTTACTTTAACTTTGCCCCTCTCCCAGGCCCGAGCTGAGCGCTAGGGGGAGTCTGAGAGGGGCTGCCCAGTCTGTAGGCCCGCCCCACACCAGGCCACCCTTCCCAGGCCCTCTCCAACCAGCCCCAGGGCCCCTACCCTGACCCTGGAGCCTTGGGTACGCGCACCTGGACTCTGGACTCTGGCAGGTTGATCTTGAGCGCCACCTCCTCGCGCATGAAGATGTCAGGGTAGCGAGTCTTGGCGAAGAGCGCCTCAAGTACGTCCAGCTGCGAGCGTGTAAAGGTGGTGCGCTCCCGCCGCTGCTTCCGTGGAGTGGCTGAGGGGACACGCGGGGGCGCCTCGGGTCAGCGGTGGCCAAGCGGACCCACGCTAGAGGACGCAGACAGGCCCCCGGCAGGCCCTGTGCGAGGCCGTTGCAAAAGAAAGCCGAGCTCCAAGCCAAAGAAAACTCCCCCGGAAGGCCGAGCCTGAGAGGCCACAGGTGGGAGAAAGTGCATGTGTGTGACTGGGAACCAGGGTCTTCGAGACTCTAGAGTTGCCCCCTTCCCTGCCTCTTGGAGGTTAAGAAAAGAGAAGTTATACAATCTCCCTTCTCTCACCACCTCCCCCCCCAACACATCCCCAGGCTGGAGGATGGGAAAGGGGTGCGCAGAAACACCACCTGGAAAACACTTTGCGAGGGAATAAATGGAGGTGAAGGAGTCGGATCTGGGGGTGGGGGAAGCCGGGATTCGGCCCAAGCCTTCCACACCGGCAGTGAAAAGTTGGTGCAGACTACCGATGCAGAGGACAATTTAATTAGGAAGGAAAAATCCCTCTTCTTCATCTCAGTAAGTCATTTCCTATAAGGAAAGCTTGGCCCTTCCAGTCAGGCCTAGAGAGTGTCCAGATTTCTCATTCAATACTGGGGGGAAAGGAATAGACTCACACACACATGCCCCCCCCCCCCAAAAAGCCACCCATGAGAAACGAATCCGTGGATAAATGCGCTTTTGCTGCTGGTGGAACCACAAAGAGACAGGCTGCCAGTGCGGTCAGGCTGGGAGGACACACCTTGCATTACTTCACTGGCCTGGCCCACCTCACCCACCCGCGACTGCCCTGTGAGCCTGCAACGTGCAGTGCGTTGTAGGCAGACTAGCCAACCGGCTCCCTGGGCCTGCTCAGCCACAAAGTGTGTGCTCAAACTCGAGAGTCGGGGGTCGCCAGGATTTGCAGGGGCTGGGGGCGGGGACCGGTGCTCACCCGGGTAGCCCACGGAAGGATGCAGGAGGTCCATGGCTGGCCCCGCCAGGCCCAGCCCGTTCATGCCATATGGGGGTTGTTTGAGGTAAGACATCATGCTAACAGCCGGGTGGAGGCGCCCGGACGGATCCAGGGGGCCGGGGCCAGGCGCAGTGCGGGGCTCCCACTGCGCAGTCCTTCGAGCTCTGTTGCGTCTGGGGGCCCGGCCTATGGAGACAGGAGACACATGTAAACAGTGATTGGGAGCCATCTCAGCTACCTGGTCTCGTCCGGGGCAAGGAGCCACGGGATGGGAAGGAGACGCAGGCGTATGGAACTTCGCAGGGCGGTCAACGCGGCTCTACAAGGCCTTGGCCCAAAGACCACAGCTTCTTTGAAAAGTAAGATTTTTCTGGACCGTCATCGCCTCTTTCAGGCTTGGAATGGGTAAAAAACACTTGTAAGGCATCACCAGGAGTGAGGGGAGGTTAAAAGCAGGGTCGAGCTGGAAAGGTGAGAGCCTGAAACGCGGAGTGTACAAGGTCCCAAGTCTAGGCAAAATTCTGGTCCCGTAGGAGGCGGCCTCAATACGGCAAAAGCAAACGTTTACTCGGTGCCAGTGAGGCAGGCTGCCCAGGGCATAAGGGGTTGTTTCGTTTTGTTTCAAATGCGGGATGAAAAGGTAGAGACTCCCGAGAGCTAAGGTGAGGCACTGCGGGGGGCTAGCAGCCCCTGGGCTCTCTGGGTCGCATTGCCCACTTGGGAGAGTACATTCCTTCCAAGGTCTCCGCCACTGGGTCTGGGCCCCAGAGCCCACAGCCACCCCTCCAGTTAACTTCTCAGTGCCCAGCCGCTGAAAGATTGCTCACCGGGAATCCCACACCTGAACCGCAGTTACAGGCCCAGGGCCCGCAGAGGCGGCCAGAAGACGCAGAAGGGGCCACGGTAGACGTGGCGGCTCTAAGACGCGGCGGGAGGTCAGGGGCGCCTCCCCACCGCCGCAGGCCCTTCTTCGCGAACGCGGGCGGGTCCTTCTTTCTGCCCGGTCCTGGCTGCGGACAATGTCGTCCCGGCGGATGCTGAAAGGTGACCCGCCCAGAGCCCCAAAGGGTCTCACAGATTTGGGAGGCCTGAGTGCAGCGTTCCCTTGTGCTCCCTCCCTATCCTACTAGATGAACCCGCAGCCCCAAGACCCTACCGAGACTAGGTAACTAGGCCTCGGCGGCGTAGCTCGCGCTGACCCGGACTGGAAGGTAGAAGCCTCGCTTCCCCGGTGGCCTCCAACCTGAGGCGCTATTCTCAGGGATAGGAAGTGGAGCTGGGGGAGTGCGGCTGGGGCCCCCGAGGACCTGTCGCTTCACCCCGCGTCGCGGGTATTCAAAGCAGGCCTGGGGCCCAGGCTAGGGAGTTCGGGGAGAGCAGTTAGAGCTAAAGAAGTCTTCCGCTCCTACCCTCCAAGACCCAGGATCTGGCCTGGGAGAACACAGTTTGCAGGGAAGGGGACGAAAGGGAAACAGCCGGGGCTCTAGAGCCGAAAGAGAATAGGGCGTCAAGCCTTGGCGCCTCTGCTAGGCTGCAGCGTGAGTTCTCAAAGACTTTCTTCAAACTTAGCACTTCGGCTCGGTTACTTCGGAGGAGGCGGGGGAGGGGGCACGGGGCCGAAGCAGAGATCTGGGGTCTTTCGCGCACCAAGAAGGAAGCGAGGCCGCCCCCCAGCCCCGCCCACCTGCCAGGGACCTGGGAAGCGGGGACCCGTTTGAGGAAGGGGAGGTAAGAACGACCAACGCGCTCCCGGAGTCCAGGGCGGCCCCACGGCTTTCTCCTTACCTGCCCTCAGCTGCCGGGGCCGCTCACCATCTACCTCGCGCCCTCACACAGACCCGCGGGACAGCCAACCTGCAAAACAGAGCGGCACAGGAATTACTCGCCGGGCCGGACGGTTGGTCTAGGATCCCCGGATTTCTTTCTTTCCCCAACTTCCCTCCTTCCTTCTCTTTCTTTCCAGTGGCTTTGTGCGTGTCCCTCCAGGTTTCACTTTATTGCACAGACACTTTGTTTGCAAAGCCCTACGCGTTCCCGAGACACTACCTCGCCCGGGACCGCGCCGAGGGGCCGCAAGGGTTGGGTGGGGGTGAAACGGGCAGAGTTGGGAGGTGGCTCGCGGTTGCAGTTGCATTCCCGATACAACGTGGAGGCGGTGGGGCTAGGGAAGTCCTGCAGAGGCACTTTGCAAACTAAATAAATCAAGCGATTTACCTTGTCGGAGTGGCTTGTCTTGCCGGGTTGTTTAGGTGATTGGAAATGTAGCCTGATGAAGATTGATCACCTTTCTACTGCCCTCCCCGGGTATGTGAACGCGAGGTGAGTGCGTAACGGGGCTATGCTGCCAATCCCTGGCCCCGCGCGGGCTGAGTGACAGGGAGCCGGGCAATGGCAGCACGAGCCGGGGGTTACCTCCGCGCGCCCCCGCCCTCCTCCGCCCCCTGCACCCCGCCCTCACCGCCCGCCCGCCCCGCCCCGGTCGCGCGCTAACTCCAGGGCTTGGCTGACAAACGCCGCGCAGAGCGAGGCGAAGACAGGGAACGCAGCGCCAGAGCCCTGTCCGCAGAGGGGGACGCCGGTCCCGAGGCCGCCCCGGGGTCCCCGCCCTTCCCTCGCCCTTTCGGCGCCCGTGAGGGAGTGGCAGAAAGGAGACGAGGTGCTGGAGAACCGGTTCCCTCGCTCTCCCGCGCGCCACTCGGCTCGGCGGCCCGGCTGTGGGCTCGAGGTCTTCGGAGCCGCGGGCTGGAGTGCAGGGGGCCCCCGGCCCCTCTCGCGGCGCCGCGGGCCCCAGCGTCTTCTTTCACTGCGCCACCACCTGCAGACGGACGCCGCGGGCGGCTCGTGCTGGCACAGGCTACTTTGTCGAGCGCAGGAGCAGCTCCGGGTGCGCAGATCCTGCCTCGGCGCCTCGGGACTCTGGCGCCCGGGAACAGCACCCGCTGGGGAGGCACCACCACTTACCTGCTCCTCCGCGTCTCCTAGGGTTCACAGTCCCCACGAAGGGTGTTTGCAAATCTTAAACGCTCCTTCTCAAATGTTGGAACTCAGTGTCTCCTATCCCTTACACACACACACTCTACTTCTGAATCGAAAGATTTTAATAGGAAACTTTCTCTTTCACACTCAGTCTCTGTCTCCTTCCCGGTCTCCTTCTACCAGAGACAGTCTGGCGGAAAGTGTGGCCACAGACCCCTGCCCTTAATTTCTTTCTCACACACCGCGGAAGGAGCCTTCTTGGGGCGATTTCCCCGGATTGTTCGCGCTGGCGAAGCCCCTTTCCCAGCCGAACAAACTTCTCAAAACCGTGTACCTGGTGGACTTTCAAAGAACCAAAAAAAAAAAAAAAAAAAAAGATGTTTTCGCCCCAACCCTGAGCAAGGCGATTCTTAAGTGGCACCTCCTTCTGAATATTAGCCACCACTTTACTCCCTTTCGAGGAATTCCTACCCCTTTTTCCTAATCCCCCCTCCCCTCCATCCCAACAGGCGAAGTGAAAAGTTTGAACTGGAATAAGTGTGAGGGCGAGTCAAGGAGCCGCCAGGCGCAGCGCGGTGGGGAGCGCCAGCGCTGCCGGGGCCGCGAGGTCGGGCACCGCGAGCAGACTGGGCTCTGGGAGAGGAGGAGGAGGAGGAGAAGGAAGGGGGAGCCCGCTGAGTGAAAAGGGGCCGCGGCCGCCGCTCATCAAAGTGCTTCCCCCTCCCCCAAGCGACACTTTCCTTTGGAGTCCGAATAAAATACGGTAACAGAATATGATGGAGGGCACACTGTTTCCTTAACTGCTTCTCAAAGGACCCGGGAGATCTTCTTAGGACCTTTAATAAGGCTTTGGTCGGTTCTTTTGTTGATCTCTCAAAATCAACTCCTTCTAATTGAAGTTGGAGCTGAAAGCGAGCTAATGTTCAAAGAAAGTGGCCGCCAGACCAACGAAATTACATTTTTTTTTTTTTTGGACGATGAGGGAACATCTAATCAAAGGGGCAAAGGAGGAGGGGTGGGAGTGGGCGAGTATGAAGGAGAAAAGGAGGTTTTACAAGATCCTTCTCTGGTTCACAAAAGTCAGCGACACGGGCGCTTCTCTCCAGAACAAAGACACCGCAGCCCATTCACAAAAGGGAAAGACAGAGACAGAGAGAGAGAGAGAGAGAAAACAATAAAAGAACGAGAGAAAAGGAAAAACATGAGAAAGAAAAAGCTTTAACAGGAAAAGAAACTGCGCAGAGCGCAGCGCTGACCCGGGCGGGGACACAACTTAGGCTCTCGCAGAACCCCGCGGGGAGTAGCCCGCGAGGCCCGCGGCTCCGAGCCCCTGAGAAGGTGCAGAGGTTTAAAGAAAGAAATGAAATACACCCCCGCCTCCAGTTCTGGGGAAAGGCGCGGGCGGGAGGGCACTAGTTTTTCGGGGAAGACTATGNNNGCGCCCTGGGGTGCGCTGCGGCCGCGTCTGCGTCCCCAGCCCGCGCAGACCAGCCCAGGCCTGCGCGCTCTGAGCCTGGGTATAGCCCTCTGCTGCCGGGGTGCATGCCCTTGTCCCAGCCCCGCAACCTCTCGCACTCCTGCCCGCTCCGGGCCCTGTTTGGCCTGCAGCTGCAGCGCCGGGCCAAGGTCCGGCGCTGCGAGTTGGGGCGGCTGTGCGCGCTGGAATGTGCTCAGGCGGTCCCCAGGGCCCGCCACGCGGGAGTCCGGCGCTCTTGCTTCCAGATGCTGCCACGGTCTTGGGGAAGTTGGGAGGTATCAAGTAGCACAGTCTCCCCGAGAGTATTTATCTAATCCCAAATTGCAGGCGCATTTTCTTAATGCTCAACCCATAAAACCCCGGGATTAAGAAAAGAAAGAGAGGGAGAGGGAGGAGTGTAGAGAGGAAGAGAGACTGAGATGAAAGTTTCTTATACGCGGCGTGGAGGACTGAGGCGGCCGTCGCTAGGCAAATGTCCAGGTGGGAGACGCTGGGCCAGAAGCCGCGACCGTTCCAGCAACGGCCGCAGGGCGGGGAGGAGGAAGTGGGGGCATCACCGAGAGAGAGCACGTCTACCCGGCTCCAGGCCCCCGGGCCGGGGAGGGGGGCGTGGGAGCTGGGCCCTGGGACCCGGATCCAGCACCCAGGTGACCTCGAGGCCGGGCCAGACTCTGGGGGACACTTGGGACAGGGGGAGGGGTTTGGCGTCGGGGTCGTGGGATCCTGGCCAGGGGCGGAAGTTCTACACCGGCCCGCGGGCTGTGCCCAAGCCAACTGGCTGCCAACGCTCCTCCTCCTCAGCGACCCCTGGGCCCACAGTTTCTTTTCCCGCAGCGCGGGCTTTCTGGTTCCGGGCCTCTCGGCATGCTGGGCTTGCGCCTGCGCTCGGCGGGCAGCCTCTGGGTACAACGCGAAGAAATCGGGACGCGGCGCCTTCGCTGCGGGCCTGACCCCACTAGTCCCGGGGGTCCGCGCTCCGCCGCCGCTGCGGGGCGTGCGGGCGCCACAGAGCAGCCCAAATGGAAACCCCGCGAGGCTCGGGACTGGGGCAGGAGGGACAGCAAGTGTGGGGCTAGGGAAGGTTTGTCACTTGACAGGTCGGGAGCGGCATGGGGAGCCGCCTCTCCGCGAAGCTCCTCGGGAGGGAGGGTTCCCCGAATCCAGCGTAAATGGGGTGGTGATGCTGGCCGCCCAAGCCCCAGGCAGCCTGGGGCTGGTGGTTTCGTCTGCCTGCTTCCCTGGGGTTACAGTCGGGGTGAGAGCTTCCCCCAGAGAGCGGCAGCCAGCTCCGCTCTCCTGCTTGAATAAAAAGGGCAAACCCTCAATTTCATTTAGTTCTGATAACTTTTCAGTAACTTCTTAAAATCCTTTTCATGAAGAAATCTACAGTAACAAGTTTTATCATTTTGAAAGACTGGCAGTTGAAGGCGGCTGCGTACTTTTCGAACGGAATTGATGTGTGTGTAGCTTTGTGTGTATATGTACATGTATGTATGTGTGTATGTTTATGTGTGATCTAGGCTAGCATATAAACGCTAGTGGACTGTTGTGTCTCTAAACTTGTTGAACGAGCTTTCTTTGTTTCGGACACCTCTGTAGAGGAGTAATGG
>NW_024426774.1:56708885-56741385 GCF_017311325.1 Ursus maritimus
CCCCCCCCCCCCCCCGAGAGTATTTATCTAATCCCAAATTGCAGGCGCATTTTCTTAATGCTCAACCCATAAAACCCCGGGATTAAGAAAAGAAAGAGAGGGAGAGGGAGGAGTGTAGAGAGGAAGAGAGACTGAGATGAAAGTTTCTTATACGCGGCGTGGAGGACTGAGGCGGCCGTCGCTAGGCAAATGTCCAGGTGGGAGACGCTGGGCCAGAAGCCGCGACCGTTCCAGCAACGGCCGCAGGGCGGGGAGGAGGAAGTGGGGGCATCACCGAGAGAGAGCACGTCTACCCGGCTCCAGGCCCCCGGGCCGGGGAGGGGGGCGTGGGAGCTGGGCCCTGGGACCCGGATCCAGCACCCAGGTGACCTCGAGGCCGGGCCAGACTCTGGGGGACACTTGGGACAGGGGGAGGGGTTTGGCGTCGGGGTCGTGGGATCCTGGCCAGGGGCGGAAGTTCTACACCGGCCCGCGGGCTGTGCCCAAGCCAACTGGCTGCCAACGCTCCTCCTCCTCAGCGACCCCTGGGCCCACAGTTTCTTTTCCCGCAGCGCGGGCTTTCTGGTTCCGGGCCTCTCGGCATGCTGGGCTTGCGCCTGCGCTCGGCGGGCAGCCTCTGGGTACAACGCGAAGAAATCGGGACGCGGCGCCTTCGCTGCGGGCCTGACCCCACTAGTCCCGGGGGTCCGCGCTCCGCCGCCGCTGCGGGGCGTGCGGGCGCCACAGAGCAGCCCAAATGGAAACCCCGCGAGGCTCGGGACTGGGGCAGGAGGGACAGCAAGTGTGGGGCTAGGGAAGGTTTGTCACTTGACAGGTCGGGAGCGGCATGGGGAGCCGCCTCTCCGCGAAGCTCCTCGGGAGGGAGGGTTCCCCGAATCCAGCGTAAATGGGGTGGTGATGCTGGCCGCCCAAGCCCCAGGCAGCCTGGGGCTGGTGGTTTCGTCTGCCTGCTTCCCTGGGGTTACAGTCGGGGTGAGAGCTTCCCCCAGAGAGCGGCAGCCAGCTCCGCTCTCCTGCTTGAATAAAAAGGGCAAACCCTCAATTTCATTTAGTTCTGATAACTTTTCAGTAACTTCTTAAAATCCTTTTCATGAAGAAATCTACAGTAACAAGTTTTATCATTTTGAAAGACTGGCAGTTGAAGGCGGCTGCGTACTTTTCGAACGGAATTGATGTGTGTGTAGCTTTGTGTGTATATGTACATGTATGTATGTGTGTATGTTTATGTGTGATCTAGGCTAGCATATAAACGCTAGTGGACTGTTGTGTCTCTAAACTTGTTGAACGAGCTTTCTTTGTTTCGGACACCTCTGTAGAGGAGTAATGGCAACTACTATAAAATCGCCAATTTTTTTCCTGTAGCCTAGAACTTACTAGAAGTTCTCTTTCCTTCATCTCATACACACTCACCTGCATACATTTACCCTCCCAGCCAACAATAATCTTCTTCCTTTCACTTCAGCACCAACAGACTTGCGGGTTATCAGAAGTCATAATTTTTCCTCATGAGTGCAACATTAACAATTGAAAATAACGTCGAAAATTCATCAAGATATTAGCATTTTTTCAGTGCGGTGGAATCACAAATTTCCTCAAATCTTTAACAACAGAGATGACCATTTACAAAAGATGATAGTTACACTGCCTACGAAAATATGACTAACTGCTTTTCAGTTCACATTCGTGTGTCAGCAGGGCCCCTTTGGGACGGTATAAACTTACTCAGCTCCAAATACAGCCTAGTATCCTGCTCTGCATTCAAGAGGACCACTTTTTTTTCCCACATGAAAGGTCTTATGGATACAGGAACTTCTCAAACCAGTGTCAAGTTTTCATTGTAAGGAAGTAGGAGCAGTGGTTAAGGTAAGAAAGTTTCTGCTTTTATTGAAAATTTATATATGACTCAGTATTGTAATAAATAAACAGATAACCATTTTCACAAAAAAATGACAGTGCTATGCTAGAGAAGAAAATATTAATTGGGGGATTTACTCATAGTGGCAAGACAGACTTTTATCAATACAGAATAAATATTAACAGCATTCTTGAGCCAATGTTGAGACCCAACAAAATGTAGGAACCAAGCTAGATGTAATAAATAATTATCCAGAGAAAAAGATGGCGCATTCTCAGATGATAAGACCGTTTTTGTAAACTGATGCGTGTCAATTAGTCCCATCCTCACAGCTCACCTTCAAATCACAGGACTGTCTCAGGCTACATTAAAGGGCCATCCTCCAAGGAAAACAGAGGACAGGAACTCTATTATCGTTACAGTGAAATGCAAAACAACTGCAGAAAATCCCACTGGTAAATAGAACACAGTTTAATAAGTAGATTGAATATGATCTAACTATAAAATTTAGGTAACAGAGTCAAGTGTTACATATGGCAGGACTGGAAAAATCATTCATGATTTTTATCCCCCACTTACCCCCCTCCCACCATTATGCTATTAACAACAACAACAACAACAACAACAACAACAACAGCAACAACAAAAATGTTCCAAATTTTCCTCCCATCAAAAACTGAGGGAAAATAACCAGGGAAGGGTTTTCTTTTCTTTCTTCTTTGAGCACTCTCTTGAATACTCTCAATACCAATCACTCACAAGGAATCTGTGCAAATTTATTTCACATGATTTCAAGGAAATGATTAACTCACACACAAAAAAATAACCTTAAACAAAGCTCTTTTGGAGTTCTATTATCTGGAAAGGAGGGAGGGAAAGGGGTGGTGGTGGTGGTAAAGAAGTACAATCCAGCCCCCCAAAATGTTAGAAGTTTTACATCAACAACGAGTCTGACATTTTCTGGTCTGGGGACCCAAGATTAAAATGTTGGGAGATTATGGTCCGGCTGCTATTGAAGAACACATTTCTCTTCCTTCTTGGCCATCTTGCCTTTGTTTTGTTCCAGAGTTCGCTCCAAATGCTCATCTTCTTCTTCAGCCCTGGAAGTCAAACAGGAAACAAATTTATTTTTCTTCGTGGAGGGCAAAGCCGCGCACTCTCCTCTCACCTCGCAATCCGAGCCCCAGCGGGAATGAGACTCCTGGGGCCAGCGGGGGTCTGCCCCGGCCCACCCGAGACCTCTGGACTGAACTTTCCGAAAACTTCATGGCCCCTCGGTTGGCAGCAGAGACTCGACCCCCGACCCCACCGCCCACTCACTGCTTCTCCTGCGCGTCCAGGTCCCTGACGAGCGCATCGCGCTTGTTCACCAGGGCCACCAGCTCATCCAGCAGGAGTTGCTCGCGTCGCTTCTGGGCCTCGGTCTTCTGCCAGTCTGCAGAGGACGGCAGGCTCGTTACCCACCCGCAGAGCCTCGGCACACCCTCCCCCGCTTCCCGCCTTTTCCAATTTCCTTCTATCTCTCCGCAAACCACGTTAGAGAGCCACTAGATAGTGTTTTATGGGGAGTTTGGCCGTTGTGATGAGGATTTCACCCTAAAACCCAACTTCCTAAATCTGTCCCGCAGATGGAGATGGCTACTGCTGGGCTGGAACCTGCAAAAGAGACCAGGAGTGAGCGGGTGGCCAGCCGGAGGTGCGCACCTGATTTCGCCAAAGTTGGGGGAGGGAGAGTTGGAGGCCCAGAAAAGATCGGTCGGAAGGTTGGGGGGGGGGGAGTGGGCAAATGAGGGGGCGGGAAGCAGAGATAGGCGATAAAAATCACTCTGAAAACGCTAGAGAATCTGCTTGAGAACCTATCCTCCTCCCCCACCCCCATGCTCACCCCATACAGCCCATTCTTCGCTAATTTCCTCTTCGCTCTATTTTAGCAGTTGGATGTATCTCACACTGGGCGCCATATGCTTCACAATAACTTTAAAAGTAGTGAATCGGCTAATTAGCATTTTTCTTTGAAGTAAAAAATAAATTTGCTCTGCAATATTACACTGCAGCTCTCGATCGCATCACAGCCAGTTTTCTTTGGAGAGGTTTGCTGGGTGGTTTAAAATCAAAGCACTTCTGCAAAGGAAAAATTACATACTTCTTTTTGAAACCCCACGTTAAAGGTTGGAAAATCCGATGGGCAGTGCTCTTTCCATGCGTAGGGGCAGGTTTTTTGAAGGTTTTAGGACCCGATAATATATTTGCTAATCTTCGCTGGTCCGATAATTTCCTTAAGATGAGCAGCAGTTTCGTTTAATAAAAACAGGACCAAATCGAACATTTAAAGCACTTTTAAAACCAAAGCCAACTGCTCTCCGGCCAGACTGTAAGGGCTTGTAGCTGTCAATCAACCCCCAGTCTACCCCGCCTCCCTCATTAGGAAGGTAAACAATGAAAAGAAGAAGTAGATGATGAGGCAGATAGCAGAACAAATGAGGACCTAGAGGGAAACAGGACACCAGCTTTAAAAAAAAAAAAAAAAAAAAAACAGGGCCACTGACTCAAGCAGCCCCCTCCCCCAGCAAATGCACTTTCCAAAAAACAGAGAGGAGTGCAATCCTTTCGGGTTTCTCTCTTCTCTCTCCATTGCCCTGGGCAATCATGTTAAAACTCACATGGCTGGTGCTTATTCAGATAAACCTAACAATGCACACCGCTGGTTACCATGTGAATCTTCACAAACCACACAAGAATGTGCTGGTTCAAATCCCCCCGACCCCCTCCAAAGCAAAATTTATTCAAGACAGCAAACTGCTCAGCAGCTTTATGAAAGCAAATGGTGCTAGAGGGAATTCTATCTTGTATTTACAAATTAAAAATTAGATGCATCATCATGCAATAAAGGTTAGAATAGCAGCAATAAGCTAGAATGGTTTATTCATTTTTATCACTATTCCTTCCTGTATAAGCTCAAATACATACATACATATATATGAAATATGCCATGTATTAATTATCCACATTTGATACAAAAATCACACAAATAAATACATTAAAAAATTGGTCACATTACATTCTTATAAAAAAAGAAGTGAAATATTCTATAGCATGGGAAGGAGTAAGGAAACTATTACTATGGAAACTTTTTTTCTGAATATAAGAATTTAAAAAAATAACAAAACAGGAAAATTGAAGAAAAGCCATATCTATCACAATTTTGTTCTTTGGATTTAAATGCAACTGTGGTCAGGAACACTAGACAATTTTCTAATTTGGTTCTTGTTCTTAATCAGTCTTATTCTACACAGGAGCAAAATTAATAGACACTACAGTTGGAAGGATCTTTAAGGTCATCTAGTCTAATTTCAGGTAACTATTGTTCTAGGAATATTAACTCGGAGAAAAAGCTGCTAAATTTGTAAAAGATTTGTAACTAAATTTTACAATTATTAAGACTGCCAGTTTTGATGAATATTAATTTTTCCACTTTCAACCTCAAGAAATCATTCGGATTATAAGCTTTATAATTATTTACTTCCAAAACATTTTGATAAGAGATTCACAACTTGGAAATAAAGTTCCTCCACCATACACTTAAAAAATACAATTAAAGGGAAAATTATGAAATTTTCTAAAACCAAGAAAAAAATAAATGTTAACAACAGACATATAGTTTTCTTAATTAAACTGTTCTTTCTCTGTACTTGACCAGTCACTTTTAAGGCTTTAATTAATAATTAGAAATATCAAGATAAATAAGGCTTTAACAATATGGATGAGAGAAAACTTTTATTTTTTAACCCCTGAAGCATTGAATAATTTAAAAAACTTAACTTCTTCCTAGCTCAATACTGACATTTTCTGTAACTGTAACAAAAACATTTTTAAAGTTATGAATATTTAAGGTTATTTTCATCATTTTACAGTCAAATTTAACTGACATTAGAATTTAAAATGTTGCAGCATAAATTTAAAGGATTTTTGTATTAAATTTGTCATAGCTATATTAATATCGATCTACAAAATATCAGTCAATTGTAGAGGAAACAGCTATGTACAGTGAGTAGATTTTACACTAGCAAAACTCCTTTTACTTTGCAGTTGCTTTCTCATGGGAATAAATTTATACACATACACACATATTTGAATGCTGACTTGGGAAATTAAACTATTTTGATGATTTTTAAAAAATTAATGATACCTTTAAAATTGATCAAGATCCATATATATATGTTCGTGCCTAAATTAAAACAATTTTGAATCCCTTTTAGTACCTTCACCTAGATGTAATGTCATGTTTTAAAAACCTGCCTGTAAGTTTATGTGTTACCTGTTACGCATTTTAAGAAAGGATTACTCACCTATAACACCAGTCACAGCTAGCTAGATACACTGACTTTGACTTGAACAGACTACAATGTGGCTTCTGATTAATTTAAAGATTCCAGTGTACTTTTGCTACAAAAGCCATATCCTCTTGCAACAAATAGGATTAAGTTTTGATGCTGCATTTGAGCCAAAGTGTTGAAATAAAGAGATTCTGTTTATGTCCATCTGCACTGAGCTGTTTTGTTAATTTAAAAATCTCTTTTTTATATATAGGGCCAATTATTCATTCCCCGATTCAGTTTATTTGCTGAAGTTGATAATTACCTTGGAAAAAAGGCAAAAGAAATACCTATAAATACTTTGATAGAAAGGACCTAAAGTTCTTATAGTAAACCTTCAACCTTGCCACTATAAATAAGCCTGGCACTTTGATGAAAATTAACACTAGTTTTGTAAAGAGCACATTGGGGGATTGCAGTCAAGTCTTATCTTTAGTTCCAGTCAACTAGCAATCCTGAAAGAGTTTGCATCATCATCAGAGCAGGCCATTTGATAGGATTCTACTGCGGTACCTAATCAATCTATGGAAGACTGTGGCTGTGCTGTGTAACAAAGCTAAAATAGATTTACAAATGGGGTTTTAGGGGATAAGCTCCTCCACAGGATTACATATTGATTTTAAATATAAAAAGCTTATCATATAAACCATAACTACAAAAATAGTGAACCTATGCATAAATCCCTTTAGAAGAGCACCCACTTCAAACTCTAAGCCAAGAATAAATCAAGATGTACAAAATCCTAGAGAAGATCCATTTCTTGTGCAGAAAATGAACACACCACTTTCTAAAAGCCCACCCCAATGTGTGCAGAAATGAATTTATCTTTCCTGAGGAGGCATTAAATAATCTGGAACAAAAAAACTATAGGAAAAGTATCTAAAAGATGTTTGTTAGCTTAAGGGATCCTACAACTTAGCTCAGTAGAGTGAAACTCCTGCTATGAAAAACACCTCAAGGAAAAAAAAGGCAAAAAACAGGCCAAAGTGATTATGGATTTTCAGAAGAATGGATATATTGAATTTTCCCCCCCTCTCAAACCAAGCTGTTAATATTTCTTTCAGTGTGCTATGTGGCTATTAACATTCTGGGCTTTCTCCTGCTGAATGGTTTCAGGAGCAGATTTATTTGAAAAGATTTTAGTTTATTTATTATGAAAACCATCTTATGGCTACCTAGTAGAAGAGATGGGGACAAAAAAAGGAGTGAACCTTAAAACAAAGGGAAGCAAAACACCACCAACTAGTGTTGCCTATTCATGTGTTTTTCTGTGGGTTTTAATATTCCAAGAGGCTACTGAACTGCATGTGTGTACATTCTGAGGGCTGGCTCAGAGGACCCTGTGCTCACAGAACTGGTGATCAGGACAGTCGCTACCTGTCTAGGACAGCATGGCCCATGCACTGCCCAGGCTAGCGGGACAGCCCGCTTACTAAGAAAGTGACTTTGTCATCAACAGGGTACTTCTTTCTTCAAGTCTCTTCTTTCCCTCAATGAGCAACAGAAACTGGCATAATCACATATGGGACAATGATCTTAATTAAAAAGTAAAGCAAAACTGAACAGAACCTCAAAAAACTACGAATTGTATTAGAGGTGTTTGAAAAAGAAAAACACTTTTTCCCCTTCTTAAAAAATATGACTTTGTACTGATACGTACAAGAAGAACGCAGATAAAATGTCAATTATTAGCGATTACAGGTTTGGTATATAGGCATAGAACTACCCATAAAAATGAGATCTTTCCTATGTGTCATGGCCCTCCTTTTAAGATATTTGGTAATATAACTGGTCTGGGGACAGAAGCAATATCTGCCTTAAAAATCAACTGTACTGTATCAAGCTGTATTTTAGGGATAATTTAACATACTATACATGACAGAGTGTTTTTAACACTCTGTATTGAGTATAATGTATAATGAATCTATAAAGGATAAACTGTATAATGAGTCATACATTATACATACTATATATACATACATTTTATATCACACATACATATATATACTATATAAATAGTATTTGCTATACCCACTTTTCAACTATTCAGCTTTCCAATCTCTTTTAAAGACTACGCCATGACTACAAAAATCATATCATGAGGAAAAATACCACTTAGCATACCTGTGCATCTTATTTCAATTGCAAGTTTTACAGAACTTCTTAAATAATTTTGGCAAATTTTAGTTATTACCAATGTATAATTTGATTCATTTGGAGAGCCATTTGAAGGAAATTAGCTATCTGAAGCCTTTAAAATAAAGTAAATCTGATTTCTAAATGAGGATATATAAATGTTGTCAGTCATTTTTATCAAATGCGATTACAGATAAAAATGTTATTAAAAATAAAACTTTTATAATGTATAAGATTATATTTAGATAAACAGCATATATTTTATTAATCACAATATTAATTAAAATATTTAAAAAAATACAATTTCATTTGGCTTTCCCTTAGAAACTTAAATTTCTAGTTTCTTAACTAATTAGAATTGGCTTATTATGGATCAGGTACCTTATCAGGTAAAGAAGGAAATTACTATGGATAGTCAATGGGTTAAGAGGTCAATATAGAATAGGAAAATCAATTTGCATTGATTAGACAAAAGGTCCATTTTACAGAGCCCAAAGGATTAGTTTTTAAGTAGACATCTTTGAACTAAAAGGCAAAAGGAGAAGAGCATTCTTAAACACGTAAGAATTAAAAAAAAAAAATCATATATAGTAAATGCCATAGTGAAGCTAGCTGATGTTTACTGATATTATGAACCATGCTTAGGATTACTATATAATTCATATAAAAGCTTTATGAAAGGTATGAGAGTGTTTTATTTATCTCTTATGTCAATCTTTGCCTGAATATTCACTTAATAGGAATTGGAATCTTAAGAACTATAGTGGACTGCAGACATATTTCAGTGTTGACATCCATTAAAGATTAAGGTAAAATTTAGACTCTGATGTGAAAAATCAAAACGATAAATCTTTCCCCACCTCCCTCGTGGAAACAACCTTAAATTTCACACAGTAAAATGTAATTAAATCATTTAACTCCTTATATTTTCCATTATTACGGACATTTCAGCTTACTGACAAAGTTAAGACAATTTTGTGTTTAATAGCACACATAATGATTATCTATCTGAATAAGGGTTCTTAGGTTTTATGTGACTGTTGCTTTCTAACTCTAAGGCATTTATCTGTAATTCCTGTTGGTTCCTAGTCAGGCCACACCTAGTGAGACCAGAAGTGTATTACACTCTTTAAGTCTCTTTGACAGTTGACAGTTCACATACCTCACTCCATCATAGCCATTTCTTACCTTCGATGGCTAGCATTGCCCGCAATTCCCGATTCAGCAGCTCATACCGCCGTTCTAAATCATGCTCTTTTTCCCTAGGCAAGTTGCAAAAGTTCATCAATATGCTAATTACTAAATCATTAAACACTTAAAAAAACCTTTAGGTTACATTGATTTTAGGACTCATAACTGACTTTTCTCTTTAACTTTAAGCTACTCCAAACAAATGATACACAAACCTAAAATCTTCCTCAGGTTGAATATTTACTAGTGCTGTTATTTTTCTCCTTCAATTTTGAATTGCACAGAGGTATATTTTAATCTTTGGATAAGTAGTCTTATTCTCCAATGCTTCTCATATTAAGTGCCAGGTATAAGATTATTTCGTAAAATATTTTTCATAGCTCACAATAAACACTCTTTTGTCTGGAACGCCATGTAAAAAGAATACGAGAAACATGTAAGTACTACCAGTACAAATTTAATACAGAGACAATTAAAAATCCTGGAGGAGTTAAGTTTTGTGCTTCTTCATAACTCTTTTTATCAAATTCAGGCATGGCAGAAATGACAAAAATAGAGGTTTTCACTAAAATAAAACATGTAAGCCTGCTCCTTCCCACACTAGGTGGCATAATATAAGAATATTGCTAGTGAACAAAAAGAAACACGCATTAAGTCCTACAGTGAACTAAATGCTAAAGACCAAGAATGCTTACATTTGGTCTAGTCTCCATTTTACTGTACACAAAAGTGATCTTTTTATGACTGGAGGAATTACTCAAATTTAGGGTAACATCATCTGTAGAATACAAATGTACTTTTGTCCTTATTAAGAGTTATTTTCATTTTTAACTTAAAATGTGATGTTAAATAAACTTCAATTTTATTTCTTTTGTCCTCTAACCCTTAATATAATCCAAATCTCCTTTTTGTGCACAAGTACTTTATTTCTTAAATACAAAGTTTTTTTATATTCCTTGGCTTTCTATATAATAAACATTTTTCAGTATTTGTCACTATTTTAAAAAACTGTTCAGATGAGAAATGATTATATACTATTTTTAATTTTTATTTTTATATAAATTATACTGTAATCTCCAAGGAAAGAAAGATATTAAGCCTAATAAATATGAAGCCTCAAAGAAGGCAATGACAAAAAGCCTAAGATTCATCAGTGTTGTAGGAAAAACAAGCATAGTCATGGTACTTACAGGAGAGAAAGCTGGTTCATTCTCCTTATTAGGGCATTTTTCTTATTAACCAACATAAACCATTCCTGCATCATAGCTTCTTCTTCTTCTGTGTTCCTTCCTGTAATTCAGCAAATTATTTATCATATGACATTTTACAAGCCAAATAATAGTTTAGCATAAGTATTTTTTTCAGCATGAAATATATTTTAGCTACCCCAATAGTACAAATTAAACTGTTTATAATAACATAATATTTAAGCCCGGGTCTGAAAAAAGAAATTAACATCTAAAAATTCATAAGCCAATCTTCTAAAGCTGGTATTATTTAGCATGTATATTTCAGTCCCCCTGAACATATCTACAGATCAGACTAACATTAAGTACAGTTAAAAAAAAAAAAAAAAAAGAAGTGTTCCAACTTTTAAATCCTCCCCAGAGGCTGATTTGTTATTATGTTTCAATGAGGAACTCATGGTGCTGACAGACATACAGTCATGATTAAAAAAAACCAAAAAACATAAAAAAATCATTATGAGAATTATAAGACTAGCAGGAAGATCAGAGAAGTCCAGAGATTTCGTGAAAGCTTCCACTTGTAACAACTTGCTTTTTTTCTTATTTTCCTTCCCAAAAGTAAACTAAAGATATATGTTCTATATATACCATTCTGGAACTCATCATCTCTAATATGGCAAACACATGCAAATTATTTTAAATATATTATAAATGACCAGGCTACAAAATATGCCTATAGCTATCTGTGAAAAGACACATTATAATGAAAATAATAATGTTCAGTAAATCACAAAACGTTTCAGCAGAAAGATCTAAAATTTAGATTTACTGATTGCACATTGAAAATTCACTTTCCAACATCTATACCACTCCCCACCAAAGGCCAGTATATCAAGGGTTATAATGTATAGTATATATTTATTATTGTTCCTGTAGAAGTAGGCCACAATCACACTCAAGAAAAATATTAATTCCTTACCTTCTTCCCACCTCTCCATTCAAATCGTACCTAGTCAAATTTATAATTCTTTGACTTTCTTTTTTTCTGAATTTCACCCATGGTTGGTTTATTGTTTTGCTAGGCCATTAGTTAATACTTCAGTCCTACTTCTGTACAGATGCATAGGGCTAACTTAAATATCTAATAAAAAATAAAATATTCTAGTTTCATTTTCTTTTTAAGCAGATATTTTCCTTTAACTTTCAAACACACAACCAGCCCATTTTAAAAACTCAGACAATAGATACCTAAAAAAAGTGAAAAGCCAAGTCTTTCACCAACCCCTCCCTCTCCAATTCCCCTCTCCATCTCTTTTCTCCAGAAGTAACTACTTCTACAGTTTAGCATATCTCCTTCCAGACCACACAGATTACTATGTGTATCAAACACATGCATATATCTTATCTATAGACACATACAGGTTTCTTTTCTTTAGCATAAGTGAGATCACATTATATATTGCCCTCTGATTTGCTTTTGTTATGCTGTTCAAAGATATACCTCATTCTTTTTAATAATTGCATAAATTATGGATGTGCCATAATATATTTAACTATTTCCACATTAACAGAAATCTGAAGAAATTTTTAGAATGGAAATAGAATATAAAGAGCTGATGATCTGTGTGCAAAAGATTAAATATGTACTTCAGAGCATCCCTGTAAAATATATAATCTGTTGTTCATCGTTAGGGAGAATAGTGAGGATATGTGCCTTCATTAAATGCTATTAAAACTTTATGGTATGAAGCAGACGTAGGATAGATCTTTTTGGAGTATGAACAAAAGTCTTTATTGTTTTACAGTATTTTTAATCTCTCTTTTAGGGTAGCTGGTTTTGTATTCACTTTGGACCATGTGATGTCTTGACACTGGTCATGTGATACAGGCTGTGATACAGGCTGCGATACGCACAAATCCCTGGGTAGCAACAAAAGAAGAAAGAGTAGAAAGAAAAAGCTGAGAAAAAGCTTGCAATTTGGAAAAAGGCCAATTGTACCCTGGTGAAGGCCTTTGTGATCAGTGAAATGACACATGTGTGCAATATTAATAGGTGCAGTTTTTATGATATTTTATTTTCTGATTAAAGACTTAGTTCTTGTTGTGTTCATAACATAAGTGGCTGCTAAAAATATAGACATATTAAAACTTCATTTTGAGCTTAACTTAACCTGTAATTGAGGCTTTCAGCAATACTAGAAGCAACTAGCCTACTCTTAAATTAGCATCATTTTCTTCAATGGAAGACTGCTTCTTTGAGAATAACAATATTGATATGGTACTGTGTTATTTTCAGTTTAACTCATGCCTACGATTTCTAGGTAAGAATAAAAGATCCCCCTCCCCTAATTGTTAGGAAATGACTAATAATACAAGAGTCTCATGTTTCAAAAGGAAATAAGCCTAACAATAACAAATATTTAAAGACACATTACACTCTGCTACACAGATTATATAAATTAACTGAAAAAACATATTTGAGGTTAAATCAATTCTGTATCACTAACTCCTTATCTGAGATAGTATACAATGATGGAAATCTATACTTAGCCTAGTAATAAAAAAATTAAATTTTCTTCTAATACATCATTACACTATTGTTTTTCGGGATTTAAAATTTTTTAAATTTAAAAAGCTTTTAAAAGCCAGTAAGTTGAACCATTACAAATTAATCCTGACTTTAATAACTGGTTAAAGACCCCTTTAGCTTTATAAGTAACAAAAAATATTAAAGCCTGTGATCACAGTGAGCTTTTCTCATTTCTCCTCTAACCATTTGTTATTTAATCCAATACTAGTAATCCAATTTGTCCATCAGACTTTTAAAGGGCAGAATGCAACTTCCTCAGCTTAGACACTTTTCAAAGTACAATATATTTTTCAAATGAATGCTGGATGTTTCATTTTTCCCAACTGTTCCTAGCTCTAATGCATGAGGAAAAAAAGAACAAGATGAACATTGTTCATACTGATTAAGTAAGAGCTCATTAAAGAGCTGTCAGTGCGGTACTTTGAATATGCATGAAGCATATAATCAGATCTAGTACCGTCACTAGAGGAGAATACGGTAAGTACAAAGGATTGATTTAATTACTTAGAGTGGGCTGTGGTGGTAAAGCAGTCTTGTTAGTGCAAAAAGAAAAAGAGGTTGTATTCTGGCACTGTTAGAAAAAAGGCAGTTTTAGCTTCTGCCACAATACATAATCTCAGAATAAAGCACTTTACACTGTAGCTTAAAATGAAGACTGTCATTATTTTATAAAATGGCCATAAATCATTTTATCTTGTTTAACCTTACCTGGTTAACTACTTGTCTTTCAAAATTATGTTTAATTTGTAATTACAACTACATTTTTGTCACCTTAGAGTGGAATACAGATATTAAAAAAAAAAAATCTCAATCTTCTTTTTCAGTTTCATGAGCTGAAAAATTCAGGACATATACAATTGAAGACCACTGTGAAATAACAAATGACAAAATACTACAGGTCACTATACAATTACTAAAATGTAAAAACATGTCTGGGTTGTTTACTGTATTTCAAAACACAGTGCCTCATGTAAATATACTACAAATAACATCACATTAACATTTTAAAGTATTGACTAATTAATATAATCTCTGGCAATATTTTTCCTACTTTTTTTCCCCTCAAAGACTTCTGTTTTTTTATTTTGTCTCTAGGAATGTAACATCTTTTCTGACATCACAATCTCTTAACATCAGTTTTTCCTTTTAACCAATTACTACACAGCTGGGATATGATTTGTAAAAATTATTAAATGATCAAGAATAATGATAACGGCAGGAAAAGTAACTGTAAATATGACTTCAAATCACTCTCCCTATGAAAACAGTTCACAAAAATCACTTAACAGAAAGCAGTGTAATACATAGCACTACATACAGTATAAATACTTAATAAACGCAGGTTGACTATAGCAACCGTTTTTATATTTCATCTCCTCCAAAAAAATGATTTAAATTTAGTTAAGATTTAATTTCTTTCAAGAACTCATTCATTCACCCAGGAATATGTATGTAGTTTTCATTTATTTTTTCAGAAGCAGTATTTTCAATGTAAATTTTTAAATGAATAAAAGAAAAGTGACGTCAAAAACCTAAAATTATGAATGATATATTCAAAAATTTTCTACTAATTTACCTTTCCTAATTAATCTTTCACCATAAACTTATTATCTATTCAGAAAGATATTTTTTAGACAGTGAATTCTTATATAAATACAAAATAAGGAACAATACAATTTTAGCCAAACAGAAGATTAATTCAGTGGGAAAGAATGAAAATGCGAAGATGTAGGCTGCTGTTGTACATATAAACAAGTTCAAGATTTGCTACCATGAAAATATTAAAGAATGCTGAAATCTTGCCGTAGCCCCATAGTGGAGATGGCTGACTAGTGATCACATATGGCCCTTAAAGGACACACATAACAAAGCCAAACCAAACATAAAAACAAAAAAGTTGCCATTACAATTTGTCCTGATGGTATGATAATACCAATATGACGACCTTTGAAAGACACAATATATTACAATAGAGAGACACACAAAGGCGTCCAACTAGCTGGTACTGGAGAAACACATTCTAACAACAAAGGAAGTGAAATCCAGTAGATCTGTATAATGGACGACAAAGATGAATTTACTGTAATTGTGCAGAGTCATGGACACATGAGCTCCTAAAGCCAATATTACTGCAGCACTCCAGTGCGTCGGTTTTAGAAAGTATTTTAAACTTAGGAAATAGAGCTTTATTATGAAAAGAACTTTTACTATATAAGCAAATAGCTGATAAATGTTTCTACCCCAAGAATATCCTCAAACAGCAATCAACATAAATGAAGAATCTCATAATCTTTATTGATGTTTTCAGCAGCAATTGTCTTAAAGCTATTTGCTTAACATGATATATTTGTTATAGTATTAAGAATACAAACTTTGAGGAAAATCCTGTCCCCTTTGTTCCAGTAAAATAAAAACTAACACACTCTCTCAAACATACCTTTTATTTACCCATTTGGTAAAAAAGATTCAGGGCAACATTTCTCTACAGATAACTTCTGATAGACTTCTAGCATGTACGTCTTACAGGAAGAGGTATAGACTACTTCACCAAAGTTCTTCCTCCATAAACTTATACATAAAAAGAAGCTATTTCTGAAGGTTGGAAATTAACAGCAGTCTTCTTGCACCAACTCCTTAATAGAGTCTGGGTAGCCTTTTTTCTGCCAAAGGTCAGTGTTAGATTTCCCAAAGGTAAACTTGGCACAAACTTAAAATAGCAAAAAATAAAAATAAATTTAAAAGCATTGAAGGTGTTATCATGGGAAAAATTATAACTGAAAAAATTCTTTATATTTACTTACAGTTTAGTATTTTCGTTAAGTTACATATGGGATGGATTTGCACCTATTAACTTTTCAGTGCTAAGAGCATGTAAAGGTATTAATATGATCCACATTTCAAGTAATACATGATTATCTTGACTACCTACAAATAGGCACTTGACTAAAGTTAAAATGCTCAGAATATAACTCTAAAACTGTATTTACTTTTTTAAGGTATATTTAACATATTTTCTAAAATAACATAAAATACAGTGAGTCACTTTTATAGGCAACATTGAACCAAACAGACTATTGTCTGTGAATCAATTAGGCATCCTGTAATAAGGGGAAAACTTGAATTGTGAGCCATGCTTACAGATGGATAGCTTCCCCTGCCAGTTCTCCCCTCTCTTGAAGCCCCTTTTGTTTGGGCTGCACCTGGCGAACTCCTCTGTATTCCCCCACCCCCCCATCCTAGGGCCTTCTCACAGTCATGTCATGGAAATGACTTAAAGAGGGGCTCCAGAAGTGACAGAGACATTAATGTTAAAGACAAACATTAAGAGTTGAATAAAATTATTTCTTGAAAAGTAGGAGTGGACAGAAGCAATTATTTCTAGATTAATGGGTTTTAAGATGTGATTTTAAATATGTATGTTTATGCAGCTAAATTAAATTATTATAAAAGATATTTCTAACCTTTTATATACTTAAGTAAGTCAAGATTTCTGGGGGGGGGATCTTCTCATTGGGAGAATAGAGGTCTACCTTTTTTTAAAGGTCATTTGAGCACAAGTGTTGTTTTTTTTTTTATAGGGTGGTCTGGGAACCCAATTCACAATTTAAGTATTTTATGGAAATATTCATAAATATATGGAAATGACTCATATATTAACTTCAGAATAAAGACTTCCAGTAAATTAAGTACCACCTTTATGAATGTGTTTACTTGTATTAATTCTGGGGAACTTCAGTGGATAAGACTGTAAATTCTGGTAAGGCTAAGCATAACATATAATTGTACTGTCTATAGTTTCTGTGGCTGATTAGAACCATCATCTTGAATATGATGCAAATAGGATGAACATTGAATCTGCATCCAAAATGCATTCTTCCAGTTTGGCTAAAAAAAAAAAAAGAAAAAAAAAAGACGGAGCTCCTTGATCTTAGACTAATTAACTTCTCTGAGCCTTAGTTTCCGTTTCTATAAGGGTAATCATATTGCTCACTTCATATGGTTGTTAGAGGAATTAAGTGAAAAAAATCTATGTACAGTTCTTAGCACAGTACCTGAGACTAAAAATGCTAGTTATGATGATGATAATGAAGAGGGTGATGGTGGTATATGCAGCACTGTGGAGATACAAAGATGACCAAGATGGCTTCTCTCCTCAAGGGGGCTCCTGGTCCAATGTGGAGAAACACATAATCAGGAATAACTAGAGTGAGGGTCAATTTCTAAACAACTCCACAGACACAAATTATATTTTAAATCCTTGTTAATCATAACAAATTATACAGTTAGTATCGTTAGTATGTCTTTGGTCATAAGCAGGATAGGTGAAAAATGTAGGTGAATCAGTACAGACTAATTTCTGCAGCTGGAAAAACAAAGTCAATGCTCTACCGGGTCAGCAGTGTCACTACTGCATACGAAAGACAGGCGTAATGATGGCGCAACAATGTGGCTGTGCTCCAGGTAATGAGAGGCTAGGTATTTGCAGGGTGTTAGAAGATTTAAAAATAAAGATCACAGAGTATTGTTTAATATCAAAAACTAAAGAAGGTAAATTTTAAGATAGAAAATTATGGACTACTAGAACACATTTAAAAGTTAAAGAAAAAAATGACAATGACAAATTGAAGTAAAAGTGGATATAATTTTAAGAAAACAAAGTCCCCAACAAGAAAAACTAAATATTTTTATAGTAAAAACCT
Source organism: Ursus maritimus (assembly GCF_017311325.1). Classification (NCBI taxonomy): domain Eukaryota; kingdom Metazoa; phylum Chordata; class Mammalia; order Carnivora; family Ursidae; genus Ursus; species Ursus maritimus. The sequence goes on from NW_024426774.1 coordinate 56,726,918, forward strand.
TCACTGAGAAAGTAAGTTTTCATCATTTTTACAGAAAGAGATTTTGATATTAAAAGCAGAGCATCTTTAAAATCAGCTTATAAAATTGGCAATGCAGATGAAATAGCTGATTTACTAAATGCCAGGTGAGAATGAGATTAGATTCTGTTCAGAATGTGGAAAATTAAATATGTATCATTTTTAAAATATAGAAAGACAAACCAGGTATATATGCTCTAGATAGGCTTCTTTCTAATAAAGAGTTTCTCCAAAGTTGTATTACAGTCAGTCAGCTACTCTTTTAGGTAACCCCCTCTTGTGTTGATTAAAGTGTTTAAATGTCCTTTAAAAATCATACCCACACTATGTCCCATGCCTTCAGTTTCCAATAAGGGATGAGTTCAACCCCCAACCTCCAATGCACTACCAGCACAGTAACTTCCTTTTCCACTCTATACCTTCTTTAATTTTGCTTGGGTTCAGATAACCAAATACACTGGGCTATATCCTTCCTTAGGTACTTCTTAAAAGTCTTTATTCGATGAGGGACAGTAGAAGAAATTTAACCTAACCCCTTCTAGCCTGTGGCCATATTCAGTCTCAAAACACAGAAGCCTGATCAAAACAGGACACTGCAGAACCATCTCCAGCAGCACTCTAACCTGCACAGAGCTTCAAAAATTACACAACACTTTGAATCAAAAAGCAATAAATGCTGTTTTTCTAGACTAGACCAGGTGACTAGTATGAATTTCACTAATATATCAACTCATCCAATGCCCCTTAATCTTCTCAGTGGAGCCGTTCTCTTCATCATGGCACACAAGAGACATTCATGATGGACTTGTATCCACAGTGTTGTTCCTGAACCCCCAGGAACAACAATGTCTCACAGAAGCCACTCCATATAGTATCTCTCTTTCATCAGATCAGTGACAACCAGTAACTTTCTCATAGGCTGGAAATAATAATGATAATTATGATGATGATAATAGCATCAAATATTTAATGAGGCTGTATAACTTAGAGCTAACTAGTGGTAGAACTAGACCTTAAGTCCAAGCAGTCTGTCTTGTAAACCATCACTCTCAGCCACCCCACCTGACACTCACAGAGTAACCAGTCTTACAAGAACAGGCCCTTTATTTAGAATTCAGGCCAACCTTGACAAAGCCTTCTGAATGGCTCTGATAAGCAAAATGGCACAAACAAAACAAAACAAAGCAAAAAGCAAACCTTTAAATCTCCAATAAACAAACAAACAAAAACTATTCTGTTTCTTAGTTCATTCATTAGTAGTGGGGATTTTGTTTGCTCTTCCAATGTAGGTCACTGGGACTTAATGATCTCAGAGCACTACATCAGAGGATGTCAAGGCGAATCAGCCTTTCTTCCTATGCACATATATTCTATGATCCTTGAATTACAGGTCAGTGTATGATGTCTTCTAGAAACATGATTTCAGGGATAGACCTATTCACTTCTTGGCCAACTATAAACCACTCCGATTCCATTTGAGCATTTGAAGCATCCTTCAGTGAAAATGGCCAAACAAGAATGCCCTTGCCTAGCACAGGATTATCAGGATGTATTCAAGTTCCAACTCTGCTCTTAAAGAGCTACAGGACCTTGGATAAATTACTTAATCTCCCTATGCTTCGGTTTCCTCATTTGTAAAAATGGAAATAATAGTACTACTTCAGCAGGGATTCTGTGAAGATTAAGTGAGTTAATATATGTAAAACACCCAGAATAGTGCCTGGCATGTAACATTATTTAATCAATGTAATAATGGTTGCTACTGTTATATTGCTATTGCTGTATTCTCTCTCTCTCTCCTCACTATCTCTCTCTCCACACACACACATACAGTAAAGAGCCACATTCTTTATTTAAGCTTCAGGGTCCTCTCTGACTATCTGATCCCTGGGATTATTGCTGGAGCAAGGAATGGTGATTTCTCCTGGCAGAGTCTCACAGTTTTTTTGACTGCCTATGCAAACACCAGAAAGGCCTACCCACAGAAGTAAACACATTGGGCAATTTGGTGCAAATCTTGAGATGTTAGCTACATTGAGCAAGAAATTTCTGGCTTTACATATCCATTTCACTGGACAAGTCATCCTACCATCATTTTAAGTTTTTCATTCCCCTCAAGTATGGAAGCCCGTCGACTTACTTATTACCCATTTTTCTTTTCTTAAAGGATCAATACAAATGCAAACCCAATATGAGACATTCCCTTTCCCAAGGTTACACATGTTCTGTTAAGTCTATTCCAAAGGTTCCCTTGCTAATAATAGTATCTTCAGTCAGAAATTCAGAGAAGATAAAAATCTAGCGTGTAACTCCCAGAATCTCTGGAATTTCCAAAGATGATTTTCAGATTTTTCCTCAACTTAATCCCCAACATATGTTTAATTCTCCTTTTTATCATGACAGAAATGTTCAGATACCCCTTAGACTGAAGAACATCATGCTATCCCAGTAGTCCTGCTCAGGTTCTTGCATAAGTCTTATGGGCCAATCTCCAGCAGTTAACTATATGTCCTTCTATTGTGTTATATGCCCTCTCCCTTTCTCTCCAAAGCTGTAACTTATTTAAAAAGGGTTAGAGCAATCACATCTAACACACTTCACCTACCCAAAGTCATGGTCAACTCCAAGTCTGTTTAGTCCTCACAGTGTTTGTGTTAATATTATACATTCAGAATTTAGCAAAATAGCTACCTAGTCAACATTGACAATTTTGCAACTTTCAGTATAACTTAACCTTTTACTTAGATTCAAAATAAGCACTTGAACTAAAACAAGTGGTATTAAAAGTTTGAAATTTTAGTTACCCCTAATTTTATTGTCATGAGAAATTAAAATATTTGACTACTTTAATAATTTAGTTCTGTGGAAAGTGATTTATACATAATAGAAAACTACTGCTATTGTTTAAAGCATTGCAATGCATAATAAACTCATTTTTTAAATTAAAAATTATTTTTTAACTTTCCTTACAGAGGTAGATCCTTCAAAAGCACAACAGATAGAGCTATGACCAGGTCCATCAAGTTTCAGATCAGAAGTGTCTCTTGAGGAGAACATGCTGGTGGGGAAGAAATGTTGGTACTTTACACAATTCCTAGCTTTGGCCACCAAGTGGTGCTATTAATTCAGAGTGAGCTGGCATTGGGGGAGTGGGGTTGGGTGGTTTTGGGGTGGCTAAAATATATAAATAGTCAATAAATGCAGAAAACACTCACAAGTTGGAAGTTCATAACTCATTGTACTGTGAATTTACATATCCTCTCCCACTCAATGTCACCAGTATAAAAACAGAAGAGAAAACTAATTCATATACTCTTATTTTGATGGTAAAGTCCACTGTACTTCCTCAGGAAAAGAGCTACATATGTATTTGTACCAAACTTTATCCTTTCAGGCTATGCAGTTATAAAAATAATCCCACAATTTTGATTAATTTTCTTCCTACAACATTCATCCAAATTACCCAATTAAAACAAATACACAAAAAAACCTTTACATAAAAACTGATCAGCAATACACATTACAAATCAGTAATATTAAGCATTTTTTTTAAAAAACCCTAACTTAATATTTAAAAATAGATACCAGCTTGATGTTTTTTTCCTTAACTTATCCTGTAAACTTCTGAAGAAATAGCTCCCCTGAGTGGATGAATGCCTTTCACATTCCAGCTTAGAAATAACATGTGGGGACAGGGAACAGATGCAATGATTGTATATGTTTAGTTTCCTTATGCAGTGCACCTAGAGGCCTATGGAAAGTGTTAAAAACCTATCTAGTTGCTAAAAGAAAGATATAATAATTTACAACCGACTAGACTAAGAGCTGGCAATGTCAATACAAACAAATAAATAGTGATTTGAAAGCAGAACTTTGTAAGTCTCTATAAGAATAAAAAGAAAGTTCATAGCTATTTAATTCACCAGTCCGAACCCAGAGATGAAGGGGCCTAGTAAGGGTAAGCAACTATCCAGTTGTCTCTGTACATTAACATCTGTATTTTTAAGAAAAATGCTTCCATTTGGGGAAACACAGAGAAAGGTGTTGAAGCAGAGCTCTCATCTTTCCATAAACTACCTTGATTTTGACTCTGGACTGAGGAAGCAATTCCCACATGCTTAGCCATCTCTGATGTCATTCTTTGTCAAATCAAATTATGAAATCTTGGTTAAACTTCTTGGGATAGTGTCAGGACAAACAGAAGAGGAGAAAATGCATTTGCAAAGTTGGTTCCTACATGGATGTCCTAAAATAAATTTTTCAAAATACAAGGCTTAAGTTGTTTATTTCTGTATGTGCCTCATGAAACTCATATAATTAGTATATCAATTAAATGAAACATATAGATTGAGGGACTAGCAAATTCCTAAGGTTTTCTCCTAGCTATTTATTTGTTGTGAAAATGTTCACACAGTTATTTTTTTTATATAAGCCAGGGGTTAAACAAACAAACAAACAAAACAAACAAATAAACAAACAACAACTTTCCGGTCTTATGTCAAATTGCCAAAGCAGTTCTTAAAGCATTTTTTTGGGTGGGGGGAAGGGAGAGAGACTCAGAGAGTCTGTCTATGTGTGTTGAGGGAAGAGAAGAGTTGGGATAGAATGAGAGATGTGCATATTACTTAGAAGCTGAGGAAAATTTTAAAGTAAAAGTAGAAACAATAATAAATAATGAAGCGACGCTATAGCTGATGGCAGCAGCTACTTTTATACTGGGAACTAACCCTCTGCCGAGAGCTCTGTGCCAAGTACTCTTATATAAATTTTATCTATATCTGTATCAGTATATCTTATACTCTCAGTAACCTTCTGAAATAGGTTTTATCAGCCTTTTTTTCTTTTTTCTTTGTTTTAAAGTTAATGGCTGAGGAAATAGAGGCTCAGACAGATGAAGTAATTTGTCTAAGACCACCCAGAGTCTGGCTGCTACCTTGCTGGTTTTCAAGTCTATGCTCTGGTATCTTTACGCTGTGGTACTTCCCTTAGCATTTGTTACACTGTGGATTCAACATATCTTAGTCCCTTATTTCTCAAAATGTGGTCTATGGATCACCTGTATTATAAATTGCCTAGAATATGGGCGCCACCCCAGATCCACTGAATCAGATCTTTTAGGCAGGTCCTGGGAATCTGTATTTTTAACAAACTCCTCAGGTGGTTTTTAAAATGCAGATAAAAGTTTGAGAGCCACTGTCTTAGCCCTTTTACAAATAAGTCACCAAGATCTTTTTTTTAAAGAAAGGGTGATATTTCATGTATAAGATGTTATTTTAGCATTGGCATGACATTACACAAATTTAATTTCACATTCAGAAGAAAAACATGTTGCTGCCAAATCAGTTCAAATGCCTAAATTTTGTTTCATAGATAGTTGCTGAGAAAAACACATTTTCCTGGAATTTCTACTTTTTTAAGTGTTAAAAAATTTTATTACAGTCTAGAATAAGGATGTACCTCACTTTAGGCAATAGACATGTTCCAAATTAAAAATTATGGTGATGTGATAATTCTTTAGGTTCAAAAATTATATTTTATATTTCCAATTCAAATTTCTACTAGTGGAAAATACTTTCTAAATATCACTGGTAGAAATTATACACATTTGTTCTTCTGGATAAATGAACAAACATGAATCAGCAAATGAAAAAGTCACCTTAAGACTATATAGTAAAAGGCAGGGACATACAGTGAGTGCCAAGGAGAAAAGAAACAAATGTTAGAAATGAGAACCTTGTGAGGTTCTCTATATACTGAATCAGAGAGATTCCTTTCTAGAAATCGTATGATCCAATATCTATCGCATGAACTAGAATGATTCAACAACAGTTGAGTGCTACTACACTTCAATATAATTTACATATTTTCCTTTTTTAAATAATCCAAATAATGAAATGCAGATAGAAACAAGATATTAAAGATGTGTGAATTAGCTGAACAAATTGAGAGAGTAAATATATTCTGAAAGTATGACAGTAGTTTTAATTTTTCTTGTAACTCCAGAAGGAAAATATTAAGGACAAAATAATTCAGGAATATTACCAATTTAAAAAATTGAAGATGTAAAAAAGTAAATAGCAAAAGCACTGTAAGCACATTAAAATGTAAACTTTCCTTTTATTTATTTTTTTAAAGATTTTTTTAAAGTAATCTTTATACCCAATGTGGACTTGAACTTACAACCCTGAGACCAAGAGTCACATGCTCTACCAAGTGAGCCAGCCAAGCACCCCTGTAAACTTTCCTTTTAAAACAAACTCTATTTTCTTTATACTGTATTTCTATTCATAATTATCTTCAATAATCAAAGGCCTATTCCATCATATATGTAAAATATAATAAACAAAATGTATATATGTGCAAAGAGAACAATATCAAATTATTATATTTAATGCTTGATGGTAATAGGTAACATTTCTAATATACTAATGTTTTTCATCCTTCGGTATTTTTTATTTCAAAGGTGACCTTGACAAACTTAAATATTAAAGAGATTGTATAAATAATAGTAGCTGACATTTATAGAACACTATATATGTACAAGGCACTGTGCAAATGCTTGAATTGAGGTACCTAATTTAATTCTCACAATTTTCTTAGCTGCCACACCATATCAACTTTGATGCACTGTGGCCAAATTTGAACTAATTACATTCACTAGCTAGGGTTAAGCTTCTATACTCAATGTATAATACACTTAGGCACAACAGGGCTCAAAAATATTTGTTGAATGAAAATCACCAGACATAAAAGAACAAATGAGTTTCTTCGTTTATGGGAATGAAAGCTAGGTTCTTTCCCCCAATTTTTCTAAAGCCATAGTGTCCTCATTCTGTTAAAGTGGAAACTGAGGCTCAAAACTATGAAGCTGGGGTAGTAAACAGGACTGAATATAGCAAACACTAGAAAGGTTCTCATTCTCCCAGCCAGGGTCCCAACTCACTGCTGGAAGGACTGAGCCACGTTTTCAGATGAAGGTATACCGAGGATTAAGTATGGAAGAAAAGCCTCTCCTATAATTACATTAACAGCAATGGAAGACAGATGGGCTTCGCTATGTAATGGACAAGGTCACAGGAGAGAAGATTCACATGGAGACTTTGCAGAGCTGGGCCTTGGCTCACTGTTCTCCCACCTGCCTATGATTCTCCTAATCAAGGATGTGGCAGAACCAACTGTATCACATGTTCTTTCATGCTTTTAATTTTTTTGAATATTGGATTAGAATATAATTGCATGAGATTATGTCACTTTTTCCAATTAGAAAATGATTTTATATGATTTTGCATTCTTGGAGTTAGGTGACCTAAAGTTAAAATTTTGACACAGTTAAAAACACAGAGACACACAAAACAGACCTGTAACAGCACATTTACCAAAAGATGTTACCATTTTACTTCAAAAAAGGAATGGATTCTATGAACTCTTAGAATTTATCACAGGATGTGGCTCAATGCCTCTGGAAATTATGCTAACCACTCACTTTGTAGAAAATTTTCAGACATAAAATGTGAACTTTTTCACTGGCTTCTTTATTATGTTACAGATTCAATGCCCTATGAATTGTCAGGAGTAATTATTTTAGTGGGGAACTACAGGCTAAGTTTATACTACTTCAGAACCTTAGAGATCATTCTATTTACTTTATAGGACAAGATTCCCTTACTTAGTTTGTTTGTATTTATGAAAAGTTGCTTTGCAGACACAATATGTGATCTTAGTTTGTCCATTTCATCATATTTTATGTCTGTGGAGATCAAATGGAAACATTCTACTTTATTTTTTAAAAAGATTTTATTTATTTATTTGAGAGAGAAAGAATAAGAGAAAGAGCATGAAAGGGGGGAGGGTCAGAAGGAGAAGCAGACTCCCCACTGATCAGGGAGCCCACCACAGGAAACTTGATCCTGGGACTCCAGGATCATGACCTGAGCCCAAGGCAGTTGCTTAACCAACTGAGCCACCCAAACGCCCCTGAAACATTCTACTTTAATAAGCTAAAAACTTCACTTTCTATTTTACCATGGTATGTCATAAGAAGTTAGAAAAAATTGTCATTAATGAAAAATCTACAGTTAACTTTTTCTGGTAGTTTTGTAACTATCATACCAAAATAGATATCTCACTTAGTTTAATGCATATTTTTCAGTGACATGGCTTCTTTTCTCATTGTAATTTGTATGAAAGTAGACATATTTATGTCTATTAAAAAACAACCTCTACAAAATGGAGACATTTTATGATGTGAATACTACTCCCCATCCACACTTGTAAGAAGCATAGTAATAGCATGCTAAATCATAAAGAATATAGAATAACCAGACAGAAAAACATCTTTGTTGCTATATTTAGAAGATGGTTTCTACTTTTTGCTGACTTTATTAACTATAGTTGTCCATGTTAGTCTTATTACAGTAGGCTTTCCTCTTCCTTATGTTAGAAATATGAATAAATTACAGTATCTTAAGAGGGAAGATCTTAAGCCATGTGCTCAATGTTCAATGTACAAAAATACAATTTTTCAGGATAAGAGAAAATTTAAAAAACAGCACATAGAAATACCAGAAATATATGTATTAGGCCAAGAATTTTCTCCACACAAAACCTGAGAAGTGTTGCCGTATTAAACTTCCTTTCCTAGCTATTTATTAGTTGTACAGAATCAGTTTAACTCTAAGTTCAGATATCTTTATATATAAAAATGGGCCCAGTTTTGGTTTTCATTTTCCCCTTACAGATATGCAGCTAAGTACCTTCACCTCCTAGTAAGTGTGCAGTGATTGCTAGAGAAAAGAGCTAGAGCTAGTTAAAAATATGTTCCTTACAAATATATAATTTATATCTCATAAAAATATGGTTTGTCTTTTTTTTTTAATCAAAGAGGACCTATTTTTACAGTATTTACCCAGGCAATCTTACCTTTATGTTGTTATCTATACCCTAAACCACAGAAACTACATAATCTGCCATTTTCTAAATCATGGAATCAAATGGTTTATATAGACCCTGTTTTAATGTTAATGAATTTATAGACACAAATAGCTAGCTAGCATCAAGGCTACAGTGAAAAGCAGAACACTTCAAGCATTCAATACAGCAAAAGGGGCAGATTAGAGATCAATAACAAAATCACCTGGTAAAAAAGGAAAAAGGTGTTGCATTAAAAGGCTTTTTGCTTTACATGTGAAACAATACTGAGAAACCTGTATTTTAGCACTTGTACTCAACAGGCACTCCAACTATGCCACGATGAGAACAGAAACCCATCCTTTCTAATAATCTTGTGACAAAAGCTAAAAGACATCATCCTATTAACTAGTGATCTCAACTGCTAATGCGGAGTACTTCCTGGTGCCTTTTATGTAGAATGCTGCTATTAAAAAACCACTAAACATTCACTGTGAACAACACAGAATCATTCATCTTTTATCAGCATCTCTTGTTAGAAGAGTATGAGTGGGGCTGAAGGTGTCATTGATATTATGGAGTGGAAATTAATCAGAAATTTTTCTCATATTTTCCTCATCTCACTAATTTACTTTTGTACAAATTTCCTCCTGTTAAAAAGTTCATACCCAACCCCCTGTTGTACTCTTTTAAGTTGAGAATATTCAACGAGTGCGTCCACTGAAAAGCACCAGGTCCTAACACAAAAAGCATTCGAAATTCTCATTTAGTTGTCTTTATTTTGCTAGCGCCATGTGGTCCTTGAAGATGTAGAAAACACGGGAAGCCGAGTAAAGATCAGAGCAAGCTCATTAGCATTCTGACAAAATTGGAGTGGTGGAGATGTATAGTTTGCCTAGTTTGTCGTTTTGAAAGCTACCGGTGGTAAGCTTTCTATTTCATTGTGCTTTTGTCTTTTGGGGGGGTTTCAAAGCAGCAGGGTATTTGTTAGCCCTAGGTTTGCACAATGCATTGTGGGAACCTTTCCTGCACATTCAGCCCTATATAGTATCATTCCAGTTTGAGTCAAAAAGTTTTTTTCACCACTTATAAGAAAGGACATGTGTGTGAATCTTAGTGCATACCCTCAATACGTTTATCACTGCTTTGCTTGTCTCTTTTGCCTAAATCACAAAGTCCAAAAAGAGTCAGAAACAGAACCCAAATGACATAATTTTCAATCTTTAAAAAAAATGTTGCCATTCATTTTGGAACACAACACTAAAACATTTATTTTCTGTTCTTTGTCATAAACGCAGGCCTGATTCCATTAGTTAAAATTCAAAAGCTCACTGCTCTCTATAACAGAACTCAATTCTTTTTTTGAAAACAGTATAGAGGGAAAAATGGTTTGCGCTTTAGAATTATGTAAATAAAGAATACCTCTTAGAAGACTTAAATAACTTATTACCCTGGTCATTTGATTTTCTTCATCGTCATCTTCTTTTTCTTTTCTTTTTTTTTTTTTTAAAATACATAAAGCTCACTTTGAAGAGCTAAATGGGCTACATTAATGCTACTATTCAACATGAATGTTTCCAAGTTGCAATGAAATGGATAAAGGTCTTTGGGGATGAATTTATCTGCTAAATCCTTGTGGTTGCCCTCCTATCTTGGATGATGACCCAAAAGAATGTCAACAGCTCATTTCCCAGAGAGCTGGAAGGAGTCCCTATGCAAGCCATAATCTGCACATTCTCAAAGAACCATTTCAAACATTATATTTCACAAGCAGTTTTAAGTGATTTTCCTCTCATCTCTAGCATCCTAACAGTACTTTGGACATCAGTGCCTCTGAAATGAGAGCTAAACAAAGTTTATACATGAATGCCATATATGGCATATAAAATTTTAATTTATTTTCAATACACATTTTAAAAATATAGTCATCTTATTACAATAATATATTTATGGCATTAAATGAGATAAATGTCTCAATGATTACTATTTTTTTCTCTTGTGGAAAAAAGTGCTTTTTATCACTGGTTATTATTTTACTTAGAATCTAACCTTATCTATGAGAAGTATTTACAGTTTTTCTTAATTTGTAACTATTAAAATTTCAGGAGAAACTAAAGAGCAGTAATGAGTGAAATACAGTACATGAGTAATCTGGTAAAAGTAATTTAACAGTAAGAAATGGATAATTTCTATAGGGAGCCTCTGACATAACAGTATTTGGTTATATCACCCTTTATTTCCTTTGTACATTAAGAAACCACTAGACTAAGTGGTATGCCATCTTGGGGGAGATAGTTTTTATATATTAACTATTCATATTATAGTAGAACATGTAATTAAAACGATGCAACTTTTCTTTATTTCTAATTTAAGCTCTAATTTTCACCCCTGAAGGCTACTCTTACAGTTTGAAAGCTCATTCTTAAAACAAACAAACCACCACCACAACAAAACCCAGAAGAAATTGCCATGTATAATTATGCAGTTATGATGTGATCCTATTTATTGTTAGAACATGAAACTTGACTAACTTAAAGCTTAATATTTTAATGTATCCCAACATCGAGCTGTTCTACTGCTAGCTTTAAAGCTTTAAAAAAAAAGTGGATGTTACTACAGTAATGATGACTGAATTAGTTCTATACTTTGCAATAGGAGTATAGCCGCAAAATTATTTATCTACTTCACTGCATTCTCCTACCAAAGTTTCTTGAATAAAATCGTTTGGACTAGCTATATCAAATTAGAGAGCAGTCAGGAGTGTCTAAGTCCAGCTTTAAAACAAATATCTTAACAATTACTTAGCCATATGGAAAATAGGGTATGTCTTCCTGAAGCCATTTTAAAAATATATTTTCTATCTTGAGTTTAGACTTCATTAGAAACCATTTCTGACTTATAATGTTTAGATTGCTGAAATATCACTCTTTTAAAGAACCACGAAAAGATGTAAAAAAGCAGGAATTTTTAAAGGTGCCAATGAACAATTTTCTAATTTTTAAAGCCCATGACATTTGTACTTATAACATTTTCAAAATCCAGGAAACAAAGTGGAGTTAAAGCATTACGAATAAACAAACGCAGCTGTATAGTTAGACACAGCTACATACACACACTAACACAGCGTTCTTTACATTATATCAAATTTGAAGTTTCTTCACAAGTGTTCACGTCGTACTATTTGGGTTCCTATGACTTAAAGGCCAGATGCTTTTCACAAATGACCAACAATTGTAGTTAGAATAAATTAATGACTGATTTTTTTAAAGCTTTGATGGAATTAAGCATACTTCTTTTCTCAATGTGCCTATGTGAATGTTTGTCTGTTAAACTTTTTTCTTTTCTTTTTTTTTTTTTTTTTTGACAAGTGAGGCCACCCGGCAGAAAACAACTGATGCAAAACCCAGGAATAATCCCTCTGTTTAGTTCAACACTATGGTTAGCCTTAACACTGCCTCTATTATCCAATGGATTTAGAGAAACTTTCATTTATTTGTTGGCCTCAGTTTTCAATTCTGTTGCCCTCTTTAAGGAAACCTAGACTTATTCCTATGTAAGTACATTTGCATACTGGTACAAGGAAATGTCTTAGAATTTTCATTACCCTACTAAGCTAAATAGGGGCTGTGTACATATGTAATTTGAAAAATACATGAAGAGAATCAAGATATAGGTTAATACTCTTACTAAGGATTTTAAAGCACACTGTAATAAACCTATAATGCTGCTCATGGTACAATACTAACATAATTACTTCCAACAACATTTTAACAATATACAGCCATCTATTTTTAAGAAACCTGAAACCACTGGAATGTAAGAAATGCATTCGATTATCACAAAAATCAGTGCCAATCTGCTACATTAAAATGTGTTATTTTCCTGTAGGAGTCTTTAAAAATTTATAGTTTTATTATGGATAATATTTTACATTCTCTAATGTTCAGAGTCTAAGCTACCAAAAGGTTTACTCTACATGAGATAAGCAAAGTAGAATATGAATTTTTAGTTTATTTAGAGGATTCAAATTAGGGATTCCTTTAGCTGTGTATACATTATAGCAAATAATCCCATGTAATCTTTACAATACATTTTAAAAATCTACATTGTTTTTCTTGAAACATTTGGTTATTGAATCTTAAAATAAAAATGAACTGTATAACAAAACAGCGTGGTTTAGGAGAAGGAAAACATGCGGGACTGGGAGTCATAAAATAACAGCTCTGTGCCAGTCTCTTCTAGCCTCAGTGTTTTCATCAGTTTCAAACCTTAATAGCTATGTGATACAACCGATATAAAACAAACTGCTATAATATTATAAGTTGATATTAGGAATTCGTTCAAAAGTTGATTCTTACAGCCTTTACTCCACAAATGTTTTTAAAAGTGAATAGTACAGACTGCTCCTATGTATGTACAGATTGTATAGGACCAACTTTCAGGAACAGAACTTTATAACAAAGTTTCCACTAATTAAAAATGGAATATATAAGGCTTAATAAAGAAACCTTAACATTCTTTGGAATATTCTTTCTTAGCTGTTTTCCCTAGTTAATGCAATCAGCACTGATACCCAGCAAAACACATCACCCAGAATGATGTGTTATTTACACCTTAATTTAAAGAGGGCGGAATTAGCAATACCACCCACATCCAACTCCTTCCTTTTTCTTCCTTAGTTTTTCCTTAAAACAATGACATTAGTTTCTGGAAATATTCAGCTAAGAGAAGTTTCACATAAACTCACACATCCAGATGTTCACAGAGGACTTTTAAACTTTATCAAGGAAGTAAAATGGAAAGATGATGATGACATTCTGCTACCAAGAAGGGAAGTAGAGTTCTCCAGCTCCAAACGCAATTGGGTTTTACTGTATATAGTATTCTCTTTGGAATAAAAATAAACAAGCATTTTAGGGTCCTGGCTAGTAATGTAAATTTCTTCCATAAAATTGATTTCCCTACTGGACTAAGAACATCAATACAAAAACAAATGAACTACCAAAGTGCTCTAATTAACAATTTTGCAAGTGAATACAGACATTAGTGCAACACTGCTGCCATTAAAGTCTATTCCTTGGCATATCTGTTTCTGTTAACATTTCAATAGACCAATTAAATGACCTTTCCCCCTTCAAACTCAATTAAGCTATTTGAACTTCAAATGCCACCTTACCATGTATTTATACAAAATTTACACAGCGGAAATTAATTTTTTAGTTTTAATGGGTTTAACAAGTCAATACTATTTTAAATTAGCTCTCTTAGAATTTCATTTAATGTAAATATAGGATATTATCTGAATATGCAGTTGTCTAAACCAAATCAATCTTTCCAATCTAAACTTCCATATTTTACTTTTGGTCTATTATTTTAACAATTTTATAATCCGGTTATAATTTTTAAAACTTTAAATATATAAATAACATTTACTGTTTCTGGGAAAACTGAAAACTAAAAACCAGAAAGCACACTAAAAACAACAAAACAAAACAAAACAAAACAAACTCTCCAGGTAAAAAAGAAGAAATCTTTTTCTCTTT
>NW_024426774.1:56748885-56778885 GCF_017311325.1 Ursus maritimus
AAAAAAATAAAAAGAGCTGACGGAAAAACGTTCTCCATTATTTGCATAAGGATTTTACAGATCCCACAGGATGGCAGAAAACACACGCGCACACACACACACACACACACACACACACACGTTATTTAGTATTAGACTAGTTTAGGATTACTCAATTTCAGAAAGAACCCCACAGCTGCTCTGTCTCTGCCAATGACACCCTTCCCCCAAATGGATGTTGGGATCTCAAGCCCTTCCCCTGCCACTGCCATTCTCATCCCTGGCATAGCATCATCTTGCTGCAGGATCCACTGAAGCTATTATATTCCTTTGCTATTTTCCTACTAGAGTCTTCTCTTGACATGCCAAGAAAAATGCCCAGTGTCTAGGCCACTATCTAGGCTCCACCTTCCTCCCCATCAAGACGCAAGAGTTTCAGTGCTAAAGGGATTGATACTTAAAACCTAGAGATGCTCAAGCTCTGGAAACTGAGGACTGAGGCCTAGGACAACTATTAGCTTTATTCTAGTGACACTTTAAATTAATAGGTTTTTGTGGGTTTGTCTGGCCTGTGGGTGCTAATAACAGTGCTTCTTCTGGGGGCACTTGGCTCACTCTGTTGGTACAGCATGTAACTCTCCATCTCAGGGTCATGAGTTCAAGCCCCACTTGGGCATAGAGTCTACTTAAAAACAAGCAAACAAAAAACAGTGCTTCTTCTGGGAAACGCATTCTCAATTCTGCAAAATCAACTTCTAAATAAACTTTGCAACCCATTTGAAATTGAGTACATTTCCTCAAAAAGTTAGAGAATTAACATTGACTCAGCAATTCCAATCTGAAGTATATACCCCAAAGAACTGAAAATAAGGATTCAAAGAAAGGCTTGTACATAATGTTCATAGTAGCCAGAAGGTAGAAACAACCCAAATGTCCACCAATGGATGAACGAATAAACAAAATGTGGTTATATACATACAATGGGATATTATTCAACCATAAAAAGGAATGAAGTAGTGGCATATGTTACAATATGGGTGAACCTTGCGAACATTATGTAAAGTGAAAGAAGCCAGACAAAAAAGGACAACTACTATTTGATTTCATGTACATGAAATATCTAGAATAAAGCAAATTCCTAGAGACAGAAAGGAGATTAGGGATTTCCAGGGGACTATAAGAGGAGAAAATGGGAAATTATTGCTTAATGAGTATAGACTTCCTGTTTAGGGTGATGAAAACCTCTGGAAATGGTGGTGATTGTGTAACACTGTGAATATAGTGAATGCTACTGAATTGTATGCTTTAAAATGGTTAATTTTGTGATATGTGAGTTGCAAATCAATAAAGAAATTTGTATATAGTCAGTATCTAGAAGTATATAAAAATTGAAACAGCAGATAAAGCATGTTTTTTTGTTCTGTAAAGAACATATGGTGGGAAAAGAGGACTGACTTAAGAGCTAGAAAACACAAAAACTTGAGTTCAAGCCCTAACTCAGCCATTACTACTTAGACCTTCTTAAATGAGTCATTTCCCTACCTGAGCCTCAGTTTCACCATAGAAGGAATATGGATGCCATCTGCTCTGCTTAATGCTAAGACTGAGATTCAGAAACTGCATAGAAAACTCGAATACATGAGGGAAAAAAGTACTAACTACTATAATAAATGGAAAGTTGGAAGCATTGGAATCCCCAAAAGGAAAAGGATGAATATATGCTTTCTCTTTCTAATACCTTATCTCTTACTTCAGATGCTAACTAGGCTTTAGGCAAATCTTGAGAAATAATTATTTGGTCTGGAGGAGGCTCAATACAATCCAGGGTAATTGCTGGAGCTTACCAAGTTGAGGAACCAAGTCAATTTTAGTCTGAATCTGCAGTAACCAACCCAGTATAGATCAGATTCTGTCTTATGCAGTAAGGAAAATCAAGCCCCAAAGGTATTCTAGAATCAATCTGTAGTCCATGACTGTCTTTCAGAATATAAATGATCTATCTATAGGAGGAATGGGGCCACTATCAAAGCTGCACCGGTAATATGTGGGATGGGAAGGAGAACTTGAGTTTGTTTTGGTTAGAACCTTCAAAAAATCAGGCTCCAAGTATGAAAAAAGGGAAGGAAACCGAATTTCCAGCTTTTTTCCTAGTGGCACAAGGCTCCTTGTATAGTAACATCTAATTTATCCAACACAAATAGGAAAGGGTATTGAAAGAGTATGTTTAAAAGAAATTAGCCTCCTCAAAATATTTAAAGGTAATAATTTAAAAATGTATATGGAAGGTACACTACCTGGTACTTACATTTTTCTATATAGCCAACATAATTAACACTTTCAAAATCCCTTAGAAAACAAAGGGAAAATACAAATATGAAACAATATACTGGTTTACAGGATACTTGTTGAATCTACACATGTGTAAGACTGAGTGTACACGTAAGTTGTTAGGACAATGATAAACATGTTCTAGGTAATCTAGTATCGTGGGAAGAATCCTGTATTAGACGGTTCTGGGGACCTGAATCCTAGTCCAAGGACAGCCACTTAATGATCTGTGTGACCTTGAGCTTTCCCTGCAACTCTGTCTCCTCTGTACAACGAGAAGGTTAGGCAATAGTTCTCAAAAAATAAGTTGGTGGATTTTTTTGGTTTTAAATTTTAAGCAGAACCTTTTTTTCTAAATGAACTCTTCCAAGAAGCTGCTATTTCAAGTAAATAAACTCAGAGCTGCTCTGTTTGAAGTAAGGTAGGAAATCCAGACGCCTCTCTGCTTTCTGCGCTCTTATTGTCCTGGCAGCCCCGAGGTGCCTCTGAAGAAGCTTCAGGGCTCCACAGAACACAGTTTGAAACCCACTGGGACAGATAAAGCCAAAGGTTTCTTCCTATTCTAATATGTTCTGATTTCACTAATGTAGGCATTTTCAAATGTCCCATATAAATGCTTATTTTGGGAGGAGTTCTTTAATTGTAAATATATTTTTAGCAAATACAGAAGAAAAAGTTCAGGAAAGAATTCTAATCTACTATTACTAATTTACTAATCTACTTTACTATTTTACTAATCTAACCTTAACATGGCCAATAAAATTAAAGCAATTAATTAGATTAAAGGAAGGAATTTTCCACTCTTATATTTTCACTTTTTTTTCTTAATATAATTTACTTTTAATTTGGTATGAATAATTTGGATACATTTCTCATTTTTACCCCTTTAGTAGGAGCAGCATTTTAAACAAATACATATATTCCTTTAAATTATACACGTGCACAGACACTGCTTTTTTCCAATAGCTCACTGTGCACTTAGAGCTACACGATCACTATTGGCAATCAGCATTAAATGCCAATCTACCTTCTGGTTAGGAGCTAACTTGCTGTTCTAACCCATTTTTATAAACCTTCCTATACACCTTAATCCTTTCAAATGCAACTGTGACACAAACTATTACAGATTTTTAAAAACCTGTTCTCTTGGAGAAAAAAAAAAAAAAAAAACAACTGTGGAGCATCAGTAACCAGATAGTATTCTCAAATTTCAGTGATCTAGTCCATGGAGCCGTCCCCTATGCATAGTGCTCTGTTTCATGCAGTACATGGCTTTAGCTGGCCAAATCTTTTTTTTTCCCCAATGAATCAGTAGAACAGTGAAGATCTTACTTTTTTTTTTAAGCAGTGGCATATCAATGAGGCACAGATGTGTATTCCAACTCTGCATGGATGAGCACACTGTTCAATAGTGCTGGCTCACACGGTATCAGGGCGAGTTATCACTTCCCATGAAGGCACTCTTATCACCAGGGCCCAGAGAGGTGGCTGCAAATCGCAGCCTTTTTATTTTCAAGGCAGTTCTGCTGAACATTCAGGCTTCAAAGATTCACACTTCCAAAACTCTATAAGAGTTTGTGAACGCTCAATTTGCCAAAACTGTTTACAGTGTAATTGGGCACCGTACCTGTGTCCATGAGATAGCGAAGGCGCTTCTCCACCAGCGCGGCACGGGTGTCAATTTGCTTTTGCTCATTCTCTAGTGCTGCCAATTCTCCTACAACATACTGACTGGTGTCTTTGAACCCTTTCTGTTAACGAGAACAAACAGGAAGGAAAAAAAAATCACTTGTAAGTTGCATTTTTCCTTTCTACAAACACTTAGTAAAGCACTTACCTAGAGAACCAAACGCACTGTTAGTATCACCCATAGTATGAAAAAGCAACTCCCTGTGATTCAAAAAATTTTCATATATGTTATGTATAGCAAAACTTTTGTAAATAGAGAAAATCTCAGCTGTTTCATATTATAATTCAACAACCAGATTTGCCATATTTAAAAAGTTAGCACTGAGAAAAAAAAAAAATTCCCCTTAAAGTCAGGGTTCTTTAAGCATGGACAAGGATAGAAGATAATTTTCCCCTTGGTGACTGTCAAAACAAATACCAATGACACCTTTCATTCAAATGTGCAATATAAAAAAAATGGAGCTTTACTAAGGAAATGATTCTTAAAGTATCTATGCTGAAAAAAAAAACAGATTTGTTCTTACAAAAATACAAAATTAAAGAGACACATCTCTTGATTTTATAGTAAATATACTATTTAAAATACTTTTTAAAAATGATAAAAGAGAAGTTTCTATTATCTCCAGTTTTCCCTCCAGCTGGCTCTTGTACTTGAACATGTCATTCTCTTGATGTATCACTAATTATTGTAGCTGCGAATTCTAACTTGACAGGTGGTTTCAAACCTTGCTACATAGGATCTAATGCAACTAATACACTGATTTGATTAATCTTCCATCTAACCAAATTTGGATTTAAATTTGAAATTTTACATTTTACAATCATCAATGTTTAAAAAATTATCTTTAGAAGTTTTATTTGAAGTAGCAGTTCTATTAAAGTGTACCGGTAGAGTCTTAATTTTTACTTTCATATTACACATTTAAATCATTAGGGGGCAGGGTTATTATTTATGGAATAGTTACAAATGGATTAATTATAGCTCCCTTTGGAATACCTGTTTACCTTGTGACATTTCTAGAGTTAAGTTTCCTAAGTAGCTGAGGAATACTGAAGAAATGCTTGTGATTACTCTCACCACCACCACTACTAACATCAGTACTTATAACATTATGTATTCAGAGAAACAAATGTGAACAATCTCTTCTATTGAATCCCTTCTCTACCTAGAAACATATTAATCTCTAAGAAGCCATGAGGAATTATCTTTTGGTACTCCTTAAACAAGAAACAAAATCAAGAATTATGAGCATATTTTGGAATTCTCATCATCAATAAACACATCTAACCATACGTGCAACTTATATATCTTTGGAACTAGTAAATTCACATGTGAATTCAATTTATACCAGCTTACTGTTAAATATGGTAGTTGATAAACTTAAAGCTGAAATTTATTTTACAAGATCATAAAACTGAGAGTTGCTCAGGATAGCATATCAAATAAGTTACCGTATTTTTAAAAGATTCATAAAAATGGATATTCTCCCATCTCAATATGAAATATAACAAAAAATTATAACAGAGTATATGCTAATGGTAACTTTAAAATCTGGAATAACCTGGTGAATGCTTTTTGTACCTATCTGCCATGCAGCAGAACATTTTCAAAAAGGACTTTTCTCATTCCCATCCTAAGGGACAAAACAAACATAGTAGTCTGCAAAGACAACGTGAGTAAGAAAGATATAAGAAAGCAAAAATGATAAGCAACACATAAACTTCATTGTTTTTACTGACTGGCTCAGGCAAAAACAGTAAAAAAGTTTATAACCAGATTTCTTTAGTATGTGTGTATAGTATACCCAAGTATTCTGCAACTTACAAATTATACCAAATATTCCATCATGATAGATCAGTGAGCTGTTCTGTGTACTAAAACCTGTCTCAGTACAACTTAAAAATGAGAAGTTTTTAGGACCCAAATTTGTTATTTGTAATTCTGAGTGCACTTACAAGGATTTAAAAATCCCAAAAGACTATTTTACCAGTAAAAACAATGAAAATATTTACACAAACTATAGATAATAAAAAAGTAGCACTGCTACAGAGAGCTATGCTTCCAGACAAAAATTCAAGTTAAAACTTGTTCTTCCTGCTTCTGTCCCGCAGCTGTCCATCAAAAGCAGCTTTCTCCCTGCGGTCTATCAAATATTTCCCTCACAAATCAATTTTACACATGATCAGCCCATACCCCTACTGAGCTGAACCTCCCCGTTAATTAAGTGAAGAAATTACCATATATATTATATTAATGCAAACATCATTCAGCTAGTAATTCACGGCTGATCTGGATAATGGAAAGGTTGAACACCCATTAACCCAAGCCAACAAAATGGGTTGGCTGAGAAATTCTAGCAGGTCTCATGTGACTTTTCCCTCTAACTGCAGCTCTGCGGTATCTGCTATTGTAATAATTAAAATCCTCCTGGTAGATCAATACTGGAATCTCTTTATGGGAAGTGCCCTGATGGAAATGTCTCAAGGAAGCTGGGGCTGTGGAACTCTGAAAAATTCATTTTTTTTATCTGACAATTATCACCACACTGCAGACTAATTCAACAGTGCACCCCTCTCACTCTGCTTTGAATGCACTGGAGATTGACATCTTAAAAAACCTAACATCTCATTTTAACAAATAAAGGCACTATTTCCACATACAGTTTGGAATTATCAGCAATCATGAAACCACACAAAAAATTAATATACATTAAGCACTTCATCTTCTGATGGCTTCCTCTGAGTTTCAGTTATCGCTGCCTTCTCCTCATTTCCTTTCTTTGTATCTTCCTGTATTGATCTCTGCCTTTTCATCTCTTAAAAAAAGGGGGGGAAAGACATGTAAAATTATTATAAAGCTTGATATTTGTGTATTGAAATGTGGATTTACATTATCAGCTTATATATATATATTTATATATATATATATATAAAGCTAAATACTATTAAATCATAAGATGGGAAAAACATTTTTAAAAGTGTTCCCACCTGGTCTATTCTCAACATATTGACTGAAAGACTGAAGTTGAGTTTTTCTGACTGTAGAATCCTTGCTGAACACAACAGGATTTCTAAATCGTTCTGTTGCTTTTTGTAATCGCTCAGTCCGGAGATCTTCTGTGCCATTCTAAAAGTAAAACATAGTAAGACAGTCTTGATTGTATAAACACGAAATTACGTATTAGTAAAACAACTTCTACTGATTTAAGATAATGCCAAATCAGAAACTTTTTGAAAGAAAAAGGATTTTAAAGAGCTCTAAATAGCTTAACTACAAGTTCTCTTGCCTGTAACCAAAACTTTGGGAGACATGGTTTAGACAGAGGATCACTCTTGACAACTTTGATTCATTAGACACTGTAACCCCTGGGTCTTCTCCCAATGATATCTATCATTTAAAAGCCGTGTTGTTTCTGTTTATTCCCCCACTATTCTGCCCCATCCGTTTGTACGGTCCCAAAGACTTGTATGACAAGAAGAACTAGTTTCTAATTTTATGCCCATTGAGATAAACCACTAATGCAGGATGAAGGCTAAAAGGTAGGATTATAATACTACCCCACTGAACTGCATTTCATCAGCTATAACTTTCCAAAGCCAGATTTGTAAGTAAGCCCTTTACAGCTAAGGAAACTACAATTATCTTTTCCAGAGCTTCCTATGTTAATACTGGTAACAAATTCAAATGGTTCTATCAACAAGAAATATCCCAGAAGACTGAACTACTGCGGTGTGTGGAAGCTGCAGATACCGAGGTGCTGTGTACCAAACAAATATTTCATTTTATACCTAATCTTTTATTATTTTTATTAAGTGTTTTGAAAGTAAATAGGGAAAGGCTAAGATGCATGACTAATAGCTAAGCCTGCTGAATGCTGAAACTGGTTATCAAAAGCTACCAAGACTTTGCCCTTCCTCTGCATTGAGACAATCAGTAATGAGGGAGTCCTCCAATGGCCTATTCTCTAGCCTCAAGGAGGCCTGGGATACAGAATCCTCAAGGGAAGGTAACAGTTTATCCTTTTCCACAAACACAGAATGCCTCATTTATAAACGTGTAAACTGCATTTTATTAAAAAAAATAAAACCCCAAATCAATGCTGAAAGCTTCAAGAGAACAGATGGACTCTATATGTTCTTTATAAGCACCATTTAAAAAATCTTAACTAAAAAGATTCACATGAGGACAAGCTGTTTAAAGCACACCTTTTGTTGAAATAACTTTAAAAATTACCACATAAGAGCTTTTTTTAGAAAGCAAAACCAATTTCATCTATTTAGACAATTAAACGTTAAGAATAAAATACCTCTGTTTTATTTTTGAAGTTATATAATATCTTTATTATTGGGATCATACTTATAGTATACTAGCTATGTAGCTAAGCTAGAAACAATTTTGGCTTTCATTTATTTATTTGTTTGTTTAAGAAAAGTGTGTATTCTTACTGTTATCATTATAATAATTACCCAACAGTTTAAAACTCAAGTCTTTACCAAAATAAACAAACATGGCTAAATTTTTTGAGGCCTGGCAACATGCTAAAATATCAGTGCGATTAGCCAGCAAATCCCATCTTAAGAAACGTTTTTATGACTAGGGACTTCTGCCACTTTACAAATGTATTCCTCTAAACCCACTAATTCAGTTAGCCTTTTCAATCCATTGTATTATTCTTAGGCCAGCGTCATTCTGCATTAAATCCACTGCAGAAAGCTAAATTGAACGCAAAAAATCAGACCTGATCCAGGCTTCCTTTTGTTCAAAGATAGAGACCAAAAGTTCTCTGGTGCTGCCACACACTTTCATCACCAATTTATAGAAACCAACAGTATAAGGGAAAAGCAATGAAAGTCATTGTTTTGGGACTTCAAAGCATCTCTGTGACAGAGGAAGGAAATCCTTTCAGTCAGCAGGGCAGTCCCCATCGTCCGCAGGTGGGTGAAAAGTTATACAGGCTAGAAGTGCCCTAAAGCTACAGAAATATTAATGATGCCATGTGAGGAAAAGGGGGATGGAAGGCTTCATGGGCATAATATAAATAGTATAAATCAAAATAATCTCATGTGGCATTTTGGCTAAAATCTTACACAAGTTAAGATTCATATTGGCACAAAACATATGCAAGTGTCTCTATGTACAATCACATAGCATCTTCAGGTATTAACATTAATTCTAGTTCACCTAAACAGGTCAAAGGTTGAGTATGATGGGAAAAAATGCTGGAATTCTCTTAGCAATATTCTTCCTAGTAAAATATGAATACATATAGAAGTCAAGAATAGTTTCTACTAGCAAAGTAGTAGTTTCTCTGGAAAACAGTGTATGAATACTGATTACCATATTGCTACTTAATCGATTAGCTATTCAATAAAAAGTTTGTATCTTAATTTTAACATGAAGAATTTGTAAGATTCATTTTAGGATTATAAAATGCCAGTGGAAGCTAGAATACACAGATACGGAGTCAAATATTTTAAACAAGTAAAGTTTACCTTAATGTCTTGCTCAGAGCTCTCAGTTATAGCTTTCTGTGCAGCACTGGAGAGTGAATTTGCCACCTGTGGCTGAGCTTCTAGGAGCTTCTTCAGCTTTAAGTCCACCAACTTAGTGTTTTGTTCTGTTAAATACATAAATGCTGTGAATGACTGAGATGCATTAAGATGTGCAGGCTATCAATTTAGGGGACATCATAAAAATATTACTATATTTTAAAGAAAGACATTAATTAGGCTTGTGAAATAACATATCAGACCTGACAAATGCAGAACTCTTCAAATATATATAAACTATAATACATACTATATAACTATAGTATAAACGAGTAGTCTTTAGGTATGTTAACTATATTCCTTTTTTTTTTTGAGAACACTTTTTAAAAAATTTATTTTTTATTTTTTAGAGAGAGAAGGAGCACACATGTGTGCATGTTGGGGGGGAGGGGCAGAGAGAGAGGGAGAGAGACTCTCAAGCAGACTCCCACTGAGCATAGAGCCTGACACGGGGCTCACAACCTGAGGTCATGACCTGAGCCAAAATCAAAAGTCAGACGCTTAACTGACTGAGCCACCCAGACACCCCTATATTTTTTTTTATTGAGATACAATTGATACATAACTTTGTGTAAGTTTAATGTGTACGCTGATTTGATACATTTATATAATGCAATATAATTATCACTGTAACATTAATTATCATCTCTATCACATCATGAAATTATCATTTCTTTTTTGTGGTGGGAACAATTAAGATATAGTCTCTTAGCATATTCTTTGTGTGTGTGTGTGTGTGTGTGTGTGTGTGTGTGTGTGTATATATATATGTATATTTTCCCCCAAATCAGTCCACTTAAAAAATATAGTCAATATAACTTAAGACTATTCAGTTACACTATCTAGTTAATAGTGGCTATGCTTACCTGAAAACCTAAGCCTGTATTAGATGTATACATGTACATAAGTAACTGCATAGATTATAAACAAAATAATAAGCTATCTACAAAGTAGATATTTAAAAGAAGCAATACATTTTACTCTTAAGTTATATTATTTCAGTTTCAATTCTTCTAGTATATTAAATTTATACACATAATACCATATTAAAACAAATTCTTAACATGATCTCAGTCATGTATACATTGCTAGAATCCAATGTTTAAGCATGTACATATATACCCAGCATTGAAACAGGGCATATGTTTAAAAAATACCCTAGAATTAGAAGGCAGAAATACAGCAATCACATTTTGGAATGTATTAAATATGGATAGAAATTAAAATAAATAAAATATAGCTATAACTTTTAAAATAAATAATTTTCAAATTATTTTTAGCAAGTGTGTTCATCTTTAATAATAAAATAATTCAGAAACAAATGGAAACAAATAATTCCATTTAAACAAATTCACTCAAGCAACTCTTTAATAAAATGGTTGTAAAAGACATGCCAACCATTTGGTGAATGATATTTTTCATAAAGATTAATAAGTTTTCTAATTATAAGACTCTTAATAAATGCCATTATCATTACTTTCATGCAAATTGGTCAGTTTATATTGCCAGGCTTCTCTTTTAAACAATATCTGATGAACTATGGTCAAATCAAGATAAAGATTAAACAATTTATTATTAAAACATTATGACTTTTATATACATATTAAAAAAGAATTTTGGGGAAAATAAAGAAAGGCTAAAAATCATAATACATGCTACGTGCTTCCAGATTCCAGTTTGCACTCCTATTTCTTATTGCCATGAAATAAACTATAGTCTGGATTGCAAAGTCTGTCCTATGCACACGCCAAAACTTACTGGCATGCTTGAGACTTGTAAACAATATATTAGTTAACTCCAAAAATAGGAAGACTGAGATGTGATTTCTTGTTTAGCATACATGAAGTAGGGAAGTTTTTAAAAAAGGACAAGAGTCAAGTCTGTTAGCCCTAACAGTTTTTTTTTTTTTAATGTGAATGCAAATATTGGGAGTGTCTCTTCCATTTTTAAAACTCCCTTCACCTTACCTAAGAAGTAGCTAATTTTTTCTGTCTTCGTAATCTACTGCAAAATCAGAATATGTATCACTTATTGACAATGATTTTATACTTCCATAAATTGAATCTTAGGGCCTTCATTCTGTACCTATGGATGCCTTCATCAGGAAAGGGATGTTATTGGTTTCTGATAAAGCCTTCGTGGTGGTTGTGGTGAGGCGGTGGATAAGCAACAACAAAAAACTTACTCAAAAAAAAACAAAAGAAATCAAACTTAGGTATATTTTAAATAAAAAGAAGTAAAAGGTAGCCCCAATTTTGGGTTAAACATTTAAAAGTTTTCCTTAAATATCAGCATTCTCCTGGATTCATACAATTATAAATATGCTGACTTCTAGTTTAACACTAGACCATGAAGGAGCTCCTGAGAAAGGGCATGGGTTTTCTTGGGTGCTCCTTATAGTCAGGAAGATGCTGATTGTTTCCTGGAGAAATAACAGCATGATTTCAAACAGAGGAAGAAGAAACAAAGCAGATTAGCACTGAAGAGGCATGCCAGGGTTGGGAAGAAGAATACCTGTTCTCACTCCCTTTAGCTTTTTACAGAAAAAGATAATATTAGGGACTTTGTTTCCTCACCTTTAAGTCTAGAGAGATCGCCACTTTTTCTTGCTATAAGAATTTAATTCAAAAAGCATTTATGGAATCTCTCAGGTACACAAAGCTTTGGATTGCTATCTGATGCTGACTTATAAAGGCAATACATCTAGAACACTCATCTATTAAACCATGAGTAAGTACCTTTATATTTTAAAGATTAGCTTAATGATTATTGGTATAATACTGACATAAGATACAAGATTAATTTAATAGCCGTCTATATAAGCAGTTTTCAAAGTGTCTTATTGTAATTAGTTATTGAGTAGCATAAATTAATTTATTAGTATTATTTAAAGTAAGCACAAAATTTGCAAAATAATATTACAACTAAGACTATCAGCTCTAAATCAAGTCAGAAGATTTGATCCATGGTTGATGTTCAAGCATTTGAAGTATTCCACAGGTACTACATCTATACTTTGCAACAACACAGTAAAATATTTAGGCCGAGATGGGAAACCAATTTTTGAATGCTTATAAATTATCTCATATACTATAAAATACAAAAATAAACTTCAGTATGCAAAGTACAATTTATTATTCTAATTTTATTGCTAATTTTAACATTAAATCTAAAACAAAATAACATAAAATTGATGGAAGGTGGATTTAGCTAAATGATTTGTGAGGGCATCAGATGTAATAAAACTACAAAAAGAACCTATTATTATTATTGATGAGATAATAATAAAAATATAATGATAAAGCTTGCCATGCAGCAGGATGCAAAATATAATTTGAAATTACCGGGAGTATCAAGGTCACTTTCTAAGTTAGTAAGTTCATCTCCACCTCCTACAACAAAGCCTTCAGGAATCTCCTCGTTAGTATCTATCTCAATATTATCATTTTCATCTGTAGGAACATGTAGCAATAATGTTAGTATATTATTTCTATTTTATATCATTTATCCAAAACACTGAAGTAGAAAACCCAGTACTTTAATGACAGTTATTCAAATATGGTCTGACACAGATCAGCAAGAAATCAGTTTTTAAGTCACTTTTCACTACTGGATTAACATTTATATTTTCCATTCACATGTCAAAGATGAATTGAAACATCAAAGCAGATACAAAGGTTTTGACAATTTGCCACACATGGTCTCTAAGTCACCGAGCTCATCAAGTACCTATATCTTAAGTTGTAATGTGTAAGTAATCTCCAATAACAGCATACAAAAATAAAGTTGATTTGGTAATAAAGTCATTAAATAATATTTCTAAATTTCACATTTTTAGCATTTATTAGATATAAATGTATAAAGAAACAAATCATTCTTCATAAACTTGTAGCTATATTTAAATCATTTGCATGAAGACTTGAATGCTTTTCTACTATTGATGAATATTATCATAAAAGCATTACGAATAAATTAAGAGACAAGATCAGACTGGAATAGACTGTACCTTATGCAAAAGAAAGTTCAGAAACAATTAGAACAGTACATCTTGGAAGACTGAAACCTGGGAAAAACCGTTACTATTCAAAACTAAATAAACGGAAATGAGGAAGTCTTACATTATTTTTTTTTTTAAGATTTTATTTATTTATTTGACAGAGAGAGACAGCCAGCTAGAGAGGGAACACAAGCAGGGGGAGTGGGAGAGGAAGAAGCAGGCTCCCAGCGAAGCAGGGAGCCCGATGCCCGGCTCGATCCCAGGACCCTGGGATCATGCCCGGAGCTGAAGGCAGACGCTTAACGACTGAGCCACTCAGGCGCCCTGCACACTATTTTTTTATACACTTAGTAAAACGTTTTAGGTCACAATTAATTAGTGGAGGTTTTTTTTACATTAAAGTTTTCTATTTTATACTTTTTTCCTTTCTAAACCGAAGTGATAAAATTGGTTAAGTAGTTTTGAATTTTATGCATTTGAAAAAGCATACCAATAACTGGATTTGCATGTTAGAGGTTTAGCTTTAAATTCTGTTATTGACAGGCAGTGTACCTTTTAGGGAAATACCTGTCTAGCCATGAAAGCCAAAGAATACCCTTACTACTTTACAATTAACATTTTATTGGGCAACTTTTATTAATAATGATGTATTCCAACATAATCACAATTGAAAAATTCCAAAATTTCAGTTTTGGCTTAATCCTTCAATACTTGTACTTTTCCCTGCATACCTTCATGTTTGATTTGGGGCCTCCCCAAGTAAATACTTACTATGATCATTAATATTAATGATAATAGTTTACATTTATTGAAGATGTTACATGTACTACGTAAGCCATTTAGAAGAACACAACAAAGAAAAATAAGATTGAGAAATGACCCTGGGAAAAAACATTGCTAAATGCCTTCAAATTGTTAAGGCATTATACTTGGCTATATTATTTAAGTATAATCAGTTGAGAGATATTTTCTTTTCTTCCTTCCTTCCTTCTTTCTTTTCTTCTTCCTTCCTTCTTTCTTTCTTTCTTTCTCTCTCTCTCTTTCTTTCTTTCTTTCTTTCTTTTCTTTTCTTTTCTTTCAGATTTGATTTATTTATTTGACAGAAAGAGAGAGAGAGCACAAGCCGGGGGAGTGGCAGGGAGAGGGAGAAGCAGGCTCCCTGATATGGGGCTCGATCCCAGGACCCTGAGATCATGACCTGAACAGAAGGCAGACACTTCACCAACTAAGCCACCCAGGCACCCCTGAGAGATATTTTCTAATCAGCTGTGCTTAACACAACTAATTTCATAAATATTGGTATCGTCATTATCCTAAAAAATTCTCTAAATAATTTTGCAGTCAACCTAAATGAATGAACAAGGATTTCCTGAGTGCTAAAAAAGTGTTTAGAACACTTCCTTGTATTACTCTGCCAGAGACAGTTTACTGTAAGTTTCTAGAGTGCCGTACTTTGTTGCTGTCAACCAGCCTCTATTGATTATTACTGACCATAATTAACCTAGAGGGAAAGCATAAAATTCAACATTCATTCTGCATACTGTACCTACAATTTATAAAACATTGCTAGATGTTGAGGAGATAGCAAATTGTATAAGACACTTATTCCACCTTAAAGGTATATATTCAAGTAACTACAAAACTATGTAGGACAGATAAGCGTTTGGGGGTAAAAGTAAAAGTAAGTTACAGAGCAAATGCAAAAGATGAAAAGACTACCCTTTGCCAATAGTACCAGGAATCGTTCTTTGGAAGCATTAACCTTCAAAGCATACATAAAAGGAAATAATGGGAGGTAAAGTCTTGAGAGGCAAAACTGCGGAGAGCCCTGAAGGGCAGAACTGGAAGTTTAAATTCTACTTGATAGGAATGGAGAGATATTGGTGCTCTAACATGATCAGCACTGTGTTCTTTAGGAGTAGTCTATATAAGCAATTTTCTATCTAAATGTCTTATTGTAATGAGTTGTGAAATATGTACAAAATAATTAGTAATATATGCATTGAAGTTTATGACTTTTATAAATTACAGTGGCTTCAATATTAATCCTAAAATATCACTCTTGCTTCCATTCTGATATGCCTTCTTATGTGAAAGAAAAAGTGGTCTAGGGATTGCCCACGGGAGTGTACAATGCATGTGACATCATCCTTCATGTGAGTGAGACTGCTGACCTAGATGTCAGACTGGAGAACTGAAAGGCTGGAGGCAGGAAATCAAGGTTAGAGACTGTGATAACCTCCAGGCAAGCCGTACAGAGAGCCTAACCTAGTATATAAGAGTTGGGAGTGGGTATGATGTGATTTGAAAACCTACTGGCTAGACACTGGGTGGTTGGGGAGGGATAGTGAGGAGGAGAAGGGTGAAGCAGACGTGAAAACTGACCCTCTTGTCTGAGTGACTAGAAGGATGGCATTGTTATGAAAAGAAACACCTAAATCTGGAAATGTGGTCAGATATGGGTACTTCCAGGTTCCGCGGATATGTAGAAAATTGTACTTCCTTTCATTTTTCACGTATACAGTGCTGGGTTCCTGTGTGATGTTAAATGGGTGCCATTCAGTTTATTTCCAGCGAAATGAACTCTATTTACACGCCTACTCACCAGCAATGCTGAGTGGGTTAACTCAGTGTTTATGTATGTATTGCTAACCTTAGATAAAAGGATTACTATTGGGGAGAGCAAGAGTAAAAATTGATCTCCTATACAGCTCAAGTCTTCATAAGAATGGATTTCTACTTTCTTTCCATTCACTGACTTCAGTTTTTAGGACAAACCCTTGAATTCTTTTCAACAGTTAATGTTACACATTTCTTAACACCTGTGGAAATAGTGTAAATGCATTCTAGCAGAACTAAAGTGCATGTGTCTCTGAGTGAGATGTCACATATTATGTTTATGACATCT
The DNA here is from genome assembly GCF_017311325.1 of Ursus maritimus. Taxonomy (NCBI): domain Eukaryota; kingdom Metazoa; phylum Chordata; class Mammalia; order Carnivora; family Ursidae; genus Ursus; species Ursus maritimus. The sequence goes on from NW_024426774.1 coordinate 56,765,337, forward strand.
ATTTATCTATCTAATCTATCTTTATGGCTGACAACTGAAAACTCAGTAGGTGAGCATGGCAGAAAGTAAACTAGAGACCCAACAGAAATTGGTTTACGAATATGGCACATATTTGCAAGAACAGGTAAAAGAAAATTGGATATGCACTGGAATGAGAGTGCATTTCAGCTGACACTGAGCAGCACTATAAGCAAAATGGGAATCCCAGTGGTATGATTAACAGCACAGCAATAAGACCGGTCTTACAACACTCTTCATTTTTAAGAAAGCTGAATGAAAAAAAAGGGGTATCTGGTGACAATAAAAAAAGCACTTTTACAAAAAGAAACTGAAGTGATCATAAAAATATATTCAGAAAAAAATTCAGAAAATATATTCAGAAAAATTTTTCTCACTTGTATTATGAATTTTTAATTCACATTGAAGGTCCCTATAAAATTAATAATTTTATTTATTTTTTATTTATTTACTTGAGAGAGGGTGAGAATGAGAGAGAGCGAGCACAAAGGGAGAGAAAGAAGCAGACTCCCTGCTGACCAGAGAGCCCGACACGGGAACCTGAGATCATGACCCGAGCTGAAGGCAGACGCCTAACTGACTGAGCCACCCAGGCGCCCCTAAAATTAATGACTTTTAAAGTTATTCTATAGAAATCAAACATAAGACAGAAAACACAATACAAATATAATTATTAATAGAAGCTGAAAATGAAAATTACTGAAGGCCTGTAAGATTTCATTTTGGTTCAACAAATTTAGATAAGTCTATTTGCCATAACTGAAAGAGACAACACAGGCACAAAAACATTCTCATGGATGAAATTAAAAAAACATTTCCTTTATACACTTGAAATGTAAAAACAAAGTACACTACTTTATCTAAGTCGGCGTGGCAACAATGTCCATTGAAAAGTTAAATGACCCTAACCTAACTCAAACCAAAGTGATAAGTGATAAGAATAAATATATATAATAAATAAAATACATATCATATTTAATATACCATATATAATATGTAGTAAACATACGATATAATATCTTAAAACAGGATAATACCTCTTTTCCAAGTACCCATGGACCATTAACAAAATTTAACATTTATTTGGTCAAAATAAAAGCTTATTAATTCCCAAAGCAGAAATTCAGGCCATATTCTCAAACCACAACATCATACAACTAAAAATGAAAATACCAAACTTTATCCTGAAACACCTGTACCTTGCCAAGTAAAGATCAATACAATAAAATGAACCCACAAGTTTGCTAAATAGAACCAGGATTTTAAAATGAGGTTATTATAGGTCTATAACTACCAAATGAGGCAGAAATTGAAAAAACATGATGTACATTGCAATATCACCTGATTCTCTCATAAGCCCTAAAATTATGTCAAAAAGAGGATGAGGAAAAGCTAGCCTGTAGCTCCTTGGACAGATATTCTTTTATTTCACAAGAATTAGGCAATTTCTGGTTGCAATAGGATGCAAGTGGGTTGCATGAATACAGCTATTACAGGACCTAAAATACCTTGTGTGTATTTTCTGTGGACACCATGAAGCTGAACACACCTGACCTCAAATTTACTGTTTCCTTTGCTCACTGAGACAGGTTGCTGCTTGAGAACAGAAAAAAGCAAGCTTTTCAAGTAGGTTCAGGCAATGAGTCTGAGTAATGCTCATGCTGGACACATTCCCCAAGCTGCGCTTCCTTGTTATTATTTCAGCTCTTGACTACCCCCTCCTTTGTCCCTCTGGACCACTGCTTCCAAAATCTTCCTATCCTTGTCCTCTATCTAGGCTGGCCCTACTTATTTCTCTTTCCTCCTTTCACACTATTCCTTATTCAGACCGGATGATTCCCACTAGACAATAGAAGAGTAAATACTAATTGGTTAATTTTTCCCCCTGACTTATCAATCTCGTAAGGTGATTTTCCCTTAGGAATTAGACTCTTGTGAACCCAAGTGAATTTCTCATTTGCTGTGTAAGGGTCAGCAGACTGTAGCATGGTGGGAAAATCTAGCTCACCACAGTTTTAGGATAAATAACCAGCAGGCCCATTCACTTACATAATGTTCAAGGCTACTTTCAGGCTACAAGGCCAGTAGTGAGTAGTTTAGATAGAGACCATATGGCCTTCAAAGCCTAAAATATCTACTTCAGCCCTTTCAGGAAGTTTGCTAAATCCTGGCCTAGCACAGTGGCTATCATGGCTCATTAGATAAATGCGTATAATGGTTGAATGTCAGGCAGGAATTTTACCCTCTCACTTGTCTTAAAGGTCTTTTCCCCTATTCCCAACCTCAACAGCTTCAGCTTAGACCTTGAGGCCAGAGCACACATAGCCTGATCCACATACCTTTACTGAGGTCAGGGAATAGGCCTACTCCACTTGTTGTAGGTCAACCTTAGCTCTGATTAAGAGCCTACCATCTGATATGTGGCTGCTTTCAATATCCAAAATATAGTGTGTCTCATAAGAGAAATGGACCCTGGTCACATTGATCTTCTTAGGGAACAGAGTCTAGATTCTTCAGGTTTTCATAAGTTATCTATTGAACCCCATCCCATCTTCATTTCACCTGGTTTTCCCTGTTCTAGTCTATACGTCTTTGCTAGCTCTGCAAACCCAATCCTCATTTGTTTTTATTTACTTTGTTGACTAATAAATGATGCCAGAATCAGGTCTTCATGTTCCCTGGTTACCAAGTAGGGAAGATACCCATTCTTTGGGTTGTCATACTGATGAAGTCTCTCTACCTAATCTAGTCCTGGCTTAGTCTCAGCTGGGGTCGGATTATAGTGATAAGACCAATTATACAGATGACACTTTCTATCTATGACTTTTCATAGATGAAGAAAAGCTTGGCTTTGATTATTAGAAGGCAAATACCTGATTGATGGGGGCATAAGGTTTATCCATAAAAATAAAATAGATAAAAAAGATATAAAAATAGATATAAGAAAGAAAAGATGAAGATCAGTGTGCTTGAGTCTTCCAAAGAGTAGATCAAGTGACACCTTAGACTAGGAGGAGAAAGAAAAAATGAGAAGGTATAAAGGAAGAGACAGTTGAAAGAGCTCATGAGAAGAAGAACCTATCAGGAGGGACCACATGGACTAGAGAGTTAGCAGTGAAAGACCAGTCAGCATCAGTACTGGAGAAGACTTGAGTGAGCTCCCCTCATGGTCTATGATAAAGCCTTTGTTGTCATCCAGTGACATCTGCCTGAACCCTGAAACGTCATTTTAACATTAGCCAAACTATCTAAAAATAGTAATCATGAATAATAATTAATTAAAACTTGTAATTCTTAGCCTTCCCAGAGTTTACAGCTTATTTAAAATAGCATTATTGTTTGCTCACCACTGAGAAAAATATTAAAAGAGACACTGGATGCCTCTCTATCCTATTATTATGATGAGTTTATGAGTTTCTCTTATGAGTTTATGATGCCACAGGAAGGGAGCATTAGTAGCTTTAGAACACTTTATATGGAGGGTCAAGAATATGAGTTTTTTTCTATATTCTGAGATAGAAGGAGGCAAAGATTTTTATGACTTACTTAGAATACCTGGAGTTTTTATGATGCCAAAGAAACATCTTGTTTTTAATAGTAAATGAAAGCAAATTATCATAGCATTATATAAATGTAGCTATGAATAGTTACTGATGTTACTATAAAACTGTAGTAGAGAGTGTAGAAATTGCAATAAAAATTCTGAATGAGAGGAGTTGAAAAGTAAGATGAAGGATTTAAGAAGATAAACATTCTGAGAAGACCAGAGGGACAGATACACAGCTGTTTAGGAAAGCAGCTTTCAAATTTATGGGATGGAAAGTTATATGCTATAGGCATTAACTGGAATTCTCTAAAACAGTGAGCTTTTAATATAAGGAATCAATTAGGAAAAACAGCAGTAAGTTTCAGTTTCCTTTGAAGAAACTTATCACCGACCTAGAAATAGCTTACCTCTGTTTCAGTTCTCTAAGTTTTTATTCGAGTCCACACTTGCCTACTCTTCAGAGTGATCTTAGCATTCTAAGATTAACTCAGGACAAGTACATGGCATGTTTGGTTCATAAATAGGTTATACACCTTTGAAATTAAAAAACAGAACAAAACAAAAACCCAGGCCTCTTGAGTATACTCCCCTTAAACAAAAATGTAAAAAGTTCCAAGTTAAAGATGCCCTAATTGAGCATTAAGAGGCAAAATCAACTCTCCTTAATTGTATCTGTAGTCCTGTACTAACATCAAGCTGAGAATAATTTCTGCAGATACTGAAGAAGATCTTCTTAGAATAAGCAGACTAAGAAGAAATGGATATGGGGCTTACCCCAAATCCTTACACATGAGGCCAGAACAGTGTTAAAGCTACTTTCTAAAGATCCAGTTCCAAGCATAGATCTTTCATGCCAAACCTCACCACTAACAAGCCTCGTGACCTAGACATTGAGGACTTGTCTTTTACTCACTCCTACTACAATTAATGAGGCATCCTGGGGAATCATAAACCAAAGTCTGTATGAGCTTTTTCCTAAATCATATTCTAAGAAAGTAAAAATTAAACCAAAAAGTTGATTTGGAAAACAGCAACAGTTATCTTCTGATTTGCTAAGCTTCCTATAGTTTTTTTGCAACATATCAATAGGTTAGAAACTATGTACTTGATGCAACATTTTGAAGTAAGAATAAAATGTCCCAAAGGTCCACTGCAGATTTCTGGGTTGTCTGTAGAATATGATACAAGATTCTTTAACTCACCTCCAGATGCCTTTGACCTTTCTTTCAACTTTTCTGCAGCCATTTCACCATAGCTGGGAAGTTCTGACATCTTCACTCCAGATCGAGCTTCTGCTATTAGCTGACGAGCTCTCTCTCTCAGCTGCCGACGTCGCTCTTCATCTTGCTGCTAAGATATATTGAACAGTTGCCAACTCAGTAATTGACAGAAATGCAATTTCATTTTCAATCTGATCATCATGATAGTAACTGGTTTACAGCATGGTGCTTGGCCCACATTATAAATAGGATGCTCTATATCAGTTGGATGTCACATCATTTTAAAAAGACATTCTAGAATCAGATTTTTATAAAATATTTACAAATTATTGTATTAAAATGTCTGCTAAAAATTCAAACTAGCCTTTAAGGATTGGTTGGCAATATAAATTACTGAGAAAACAGTGGGGATTATTATTAATAAAATAATCAGATTTACAGAAAAAAGTCATAATACTAAAAACAGAATTTCAATTAATACCTTATTTTTTTAAAATAGAACTTAACTTGCTATTTTCTAATGAAGGTATAGAACAATGGCTAACAGTTATCTTCAATAGCATTAAATGCTGCTACAGCATATTGATCAAATATAAGAAATAGTATTTTGAGGGGGCTGGGGTGGAATGGAGATAGTATATCAGTTATACAAGTTATAGTTGTTGGTAGTTTTTAAATCAGAATTGGGTAACTGATGTACTACCCCCATTCCTACCCCCTCTTTCCCTAAATGCACACTAAGAAGAAAAAATAAGGGGTCCCTGGGTGGCTCAGTCAGTTAAGCATATGCCTTCAGGTCAGATCATAATCTCAGGTCCTGGGATCAAGCCCCATGTCAGGTTCCCTGCTCAGCAGGGAGTCTGCTTCTCCCTCTCCCAATGCCCCTCTCCTGCACTCGGGCACACGCACTCTCTCTCCCAAATAAATAAAATCTTAAAAAAAAAAAGAAAATCTGAGATGGTTTTTTATATTTAAAATAATGAAAAACTACAAAGAACTAAGTAACTAAAATTTCTGCTTACTAAGAAAGGATTATAATGAATTGTAATAATGTAAAAGTGCTTTGTAAACTGGAAAATATATAAAATAAGGCATCACTATAGCAAAACAAAACTTGAAATAATGTGGTCCCAACACATCTTTGCAGAGTTATCTTCCCTTAACCTTTCCCAACCTCCATAAAAGCTCACATCTATTTTATACAGAATTGCTTGTATAGTGTAGTTCCACGCCCAGAAATTTGAATATGTCATTTCCACTTCCTGGAATATTCTCTCATTTTATTTAACTCCTAACTCATTCTTCAAGATTCAGTTTAAATCCACTAAATTTCCCCTGACTATTCTTCCCTCCTCCCCTCTGGTGGCATAAAGCTTTCCTTACTCTGTGTGTGTGTGTGTGTGTGTGTGTGCTATTACTTTTAAAAATAGTATTTATCAAGTTACATTATAACTCTGTACAAATGCCTCTTTATCAATAGAACTAAGCTACTTGAAGGAAGGAGCTACATCTAATTTATCTCTGTATCTCTGGTCCTTAGGACATACCTTGTCCTTGGTACTTGCTATAGAAATTTCAAGCATGAAAACTTGTAATTTATACTCTCAAACGTTTATAATATAGAGGGAAGGATAAAATGGCCATAATAAGGAAGTCTGATCAAACTGCACCAAGAATTCAGAAGAAAGAACATTTCTGGGGCGCCTGGGTGGCTCAGTTGGTTAAGCATCTGCCTTCGGCTCAGGTCATGATCCCAGGGTCCTAGGATCGAGTCCCACAGCAGGTTCCTTGCTCAGTGGGGAGCCTGCTTCTACCTCTCCCTCTTCCTGCTGCTCTCCCTTCTTGTGCTCTCTGTCAAATAAATAAAAAAATCTTAAAAAAAAAAAAAGAACACTTCTGTCTGAGGGACAAACAGAAGGTATGAACCAAACATGGCAAAACCAAACATGGTTTTTGAGTTGAGCCTGAAGAACGAGCAGGATTTAGAATGCATAGAGATGGTACTCAGAAGTTGTCAGTCACTGTAGGAGAAACTAGGAGGTGGGAACAATACACAGACACAGAGGCAAGAAAGTACAATGGAGAAAAGTACATAGTCCAGTTTTCCTGAGCATAAGGCAAAAATAATAAGAGAAAGACAAGGCAAGAAAAATAAAGCTGGGCAAATAAGACTGTAGAAGCCCTATCCAATATGGTGATTGATGATAAAGAAAGCAAGGACCACTTAAAGGTTTGGTTTTGTGTGTGTGTGTGTGTGTGTGTGTGTGTGTGTGTGTGTGTCTGGAGAATGACCAAAGAGAGGTGTTAGTTGAGAAAGATGAATATGACAACAGTGTTTAAGATAGGCTGGCACAGAGAAACTGGAAAGAGACTAGGTAGGAGGCTCTCATGTTAGTCTAAGGAAGCTGTAGGTCCAGAAGTAGGATGGTGGTAACTGGAATAAAAGAGACGGTGTAAGAATATGTTAGAGGTAGAATTGGTACCTATACCAATTCTTGATAACTGATTAGATGTGGAGGGAAGAAAGAAGCTGATTCAGAAGTTTTAAAGTTGGGCAACTAGTAAAACTGTGGCACCAAAAATAAAGATGAACTAAGAGGAGCTATAGGAAGGGAGGGAGAAGAAGTCAGGAGTAAGACAGATTGGGTTTGAGAGGCTGGCTGGACATCTAAGTGAAGATGTTAGGACGTAGTTGGGAAGTGAAATTCATGTTAGGAAGTGAAGTCAAACTATGACTACAGAGCTGGAACTACAGGAATATATGCAAGTACCTGAAGAGATACAGAGAAAAAGGGGAACTACTGACTAAAACATGGAAAAAAAATCCATGTATTTAGACAAGAAGGGGGAAAGTAGACAGAGAAAGAGAAGAACTAGAATGCTGGTGTATCCTGAGAATCAAAGTAGAAGACACTTTCATGAAAAATGGCTGCAGTAAATGTGAGAGGTTAGTGAGTCTGAACATTATAAAGGGCAATCAAGGGGTGCTTGGGTGGCTCATTTGGTTAAGCATCTGCCTGTAGCTCAGGTCATGATCCCAGGGTCCTGGGATGCAGCTCCACATTGGGCTCCCTGCTTTGCAGGGGGTCTGCTTCTCCCACTCTCTCTGCCCCTCCCCACCACTTGTGCTCTCTCTCTCTCTCTCACTTACTCTCTCTCAAATAAAATCTTAAGAAAAAAAAAAGGGCAATCAAACTTGGTAGGCAATCCTATTAGGGACAGGAGGGGTACACACCAGATTGGTGGAGCTCAAACCTAAGCAGTTCTTTCACATATTGTGAGATGACTAGAAATGAGAGCTGTCAAAATTAATGGGAGTAGATTAATAGGGGTATCAAATGGACCCAGAGACATGCTTGAAGCTCCTAGCGGACAAACTGAAACAATTTCAGTATTTCAGTCATTGCCTGCAATGAACTGAATCAATGAAATCACACATCAAATCAATGAAAAGTCATTAATTCACTGTGATATTCAAAAAGTTAGATGGGGCACCTGGCTGGCTCAGTTAGTACAACATGCAACTCTTGATCTCGGGGGTGTGAGTTTGAGCCCCATGTTGGGTGTAGAAAAAAAATTTATTAAAAAAAAAAAGAAAACAGAATGAGGAATAGAATAAAGGGAGGGGGCGCCTGGGTGGCACAGCGGTTAAGCGTCTGCCTTCGGCTCAGGGCGTGATCCCGGCATTATGGGATCGAGCCCCACATCAGGCTCTTCTGCTGTGAGCCTGCTTCTTCCTCTCCCACTCCCCCTGCTTGTGTTCCCTCTCTCACTGGCTGTCTCTATCTCTGTCGAATAAATAAATAAATAAAATCTTAAAAAAAAAAAAAAGAATAAAGGGAAAATTTTTTTTGAAGTTCTTAGGAGGATGTATAAATTCATTTAAGGCAGCTTTTAAAACAACTCTGAAAATTTACAATAAGAGGAAAGAAGAACTGACTTTCAGGGTAACTAAATAGTCCCAGTCAATGAGAGAAAGCTTTACGTTATACAATAATACCAGCTATAATAATTTTTAAGAGGTAAAATTACAAAAACATAACCTTGTCATTCATAAAAGAATGACTCTGGCATGGATTATCAACAGTTGTTAAAGCTCTTTGATAAATGTCTGATGGGAAACTAGATATTCATATTATGCTGTGGCAGACTGTATTTTCCAAAGATGGCCATGACAGTATTTCTCATTTCACATGTTCTCTGCAATGTGACCTTGCCACTCCCTCATCAAGCAGTAGAGGTTAATTCCTCTCCCCTTGAATCTCGGCCAGCTTTAGGCACTTGTATTACAATCAGTAGAATATTTAAGTGTGGTGGGTGATTTCAAAGGCTAGGTAGGAAAGGCCATACCCCTTTTGCCCAGTTCTTGAAATTCTTGCATTTTTTACTCTCTCGAAACCCAGCTATCATGCCAGCCAAATTAAACCTTGAGTCTTCTTGGCCTACATACCAGATATGTGAATGAAGAAGCCTTCAGGAGACCTCAGTCTTTAACCATTTTGAGTCAAGCCCCATTGTTCAAGTCTCCTAGCAGAGGCCTCAGACGACGCGCAACAGAGACAAAGCACTGTGCTTTTTCTAAAGTCCTGACCCACAGAATCTGTGAGCATAAAAACAATTTTTTTTTACACCACTAAGTTTGGGGTAGTTTTTACACAGCAATAGTAATTAGAACATATGCTTAAGTGACACCACAAAGATTATGTCCTACCTGCAAGGAGAAAACCTACTTGTAAATGAAGAGAACTAAATGGCAGAACTAAATCGGGGATTAGGGACCATTAGGATCTAATGGTCAGTCCTGGCATCACTAATGTCAGGTCGACCATATATTTTTTGATGTGAAGGATAGAAAGTGCACACCACCAGTAATATTCTAGCCCAAATGTTTAAAGTGAATCCACTAAATAACTTCCAGTTTATCATATACACAGGGGATAGAGAAACATGATAAATGACACAGCAAGGAAGCAACTAAATAAATCCAGAAACGTATGATATTCAGGATAACTGACCTGGTCATTTTAACAAGAAAGTTATGAAAACAAACACACAACAAAAACCAACTAACCAATCACCATCACCACCAACAAAAGAAACCTAACCAGATGCAATGTATAGTCCTGGGTTAGACAGTGATTTGGACAAACGAGTTGTAAGGGACATTGCTGAATCAATTACAGAAATCTGAATATAACCATAGTATTTTAATAAGAGGAAATACAAGTTGATTGCAAAAAAAACCCAGTTTATACAGTAATAACCTCATTTTGTCATTTTGGCAAAATAAATACACATATAAATATATATGTATAGAAAAAGACTTGGAAGGATATTCACAAAGTTGTTATGATAGAGATATCTGATGTGGAAATGTGATATTTTTGTTTTCTTACTTTGGCTTATCTTCATTTTCTAATTTTCTGTAATATACATGTACTACTTTTATAATAAAAGTTAGTTTTAAAAAAGAATCTGGGGAGAAGAAAGGAAAAGGTGAAATGGTCGGCTTCCTGGGGTGGGTAGTAGTTGTGGAAGGAGCAAAAGAAGAGAGATCTAACAGGAGGGAAATTTTCTTAATATTTAGAGACACAAGATTACTTGTAATTAGAGGAGTAGTATGCATCAGGCAGGGTGAAGGTAGGAGAATAATATGGATAAATCAGCAGTTCTCTACTAATATTTCTGAACTTGGAAAATATACTAGGAATAGAAGGAGATACATGCTTGATAATGGTGATTCAGGTATAGTTGCTGGTATTTCTTAGTTTTTATGTGCTAAGTGCTTTATATGCATGATGTCATTTAATTTTCACACTCCGATTTTTACCAATGAGAATATTTAGGTTTAGAGTTTCAAGTTCACAACAACTAGAACTGATGTCAGAACTGGGAGTCCAGCCCAGGTCTGTTTGACTACAGAGCCCTTGTTCTTAACCACTAAAATATTTGATCCCCAAAAGTATCAAATTACACGACCAACTGAGGAAAATTGAGCTTTTACTAAACTTTCATCTTTCAAACTTAAGAAAAGTTAAGAGCACCAATAAAAACCATTATTTGATATGCCTCAGGCAACTAGGTTTAAGTGAATTTCACTGCATGAATAATAACTTCTTGCAGAGCTGGAATTTGGTGATTCAGACTAAAATGAAGTGGTCTTGTGTCATCTTAACTGAGTTAAAATGAAATAAATGATTCTACCTTTCTAAATATGAAATGAGAACCTAATTTTTTTCTCACCAGCTACCACCTCCTCTTGGTCTCCCTCCTCCCCCAATAATACTCCCATCTGCAAATGTTTCTGAGAGCTTACCGAGAGTGCAATTTAACGCAGGCAATCATTAATAAAACCAACTCTAAATACTAATTAGGGACACTTTATCAATTTCCATGTAAATTGTTTGTTTGTACCTATTTACCCGTCATTGTTCTCTATACAATAGAAAAAAATGCAAATGAACAAATCAGAATGCAGCCCTAATGGGACTTTCTGTTTATAACCATTAGCCCAGAGGTGTGCTGTAATTCAATTCTCAAGTAGCAAGATTTAGCCTCATTAACAGACTGCAAGGGCAGGTTACAACTCATAAAACCCTACAGTAAACAAAGTTTATGGACACAGCACAAAATCTTGAGCCTGATTGACAGAATTCTAGTTCCCTATCAGATTGCCTTGATTTACTTTTCTACTAATGTCCTAACACCACAGAGGCAATTTTGCTTGGGCCTAGAGCTCTCCAGCGGGATGGCGTATCTGCGTTGTTTGTTTTCTTACCCATTAACTTGCCTTAAGACAAAGAACCAACTGAGAAAATAGAAGCTAATTGTTAAGGTCAAAAGGAAAAGCTTGTAATTATAAGCAATTGGTTATGCAATAATTTTTAATTTAATTGATAGTATTAATTTCCAGATTCACTATAAGTAAAACTATTTCATTTAAATTTTTATATATAAGCTCCATTAAAAGATGATTTTTGCAGCAATATTTACAGAATAGTTAGCAACAAAATCTATGGATCTTTTACTCAGAAGAGACACACTGTTTATGTCAAAGGACCAAAATGACCAGAGAGTACAGATGAAGATTATTTTTGTACACCCTTCAGCACAAACTGCTCAAATATATAGATAATGAGTATTTCTGACAATAATGGTTTGCTTAAACCTACCCAAGTAGAAATGTGTTATTGCTATCTGTTTTGACCATTCTGCATTCAAAAGAGACAAAAATAAATTACTTAGCTGTAAATAAATCATCAGTTTACTGTGTCTGCTGAGAAAAAAAAAGGAATCTTTTCACTGGGATGCAGAGGTAAGGTAACTTAGAAGACGGCTGTCACTAAAAAGAAAAATGCACTTGAAAAATCCAATACAGTACGAAATTTATGTATCTTTCATTTATCTGCGTAGTCTAAATAAACTTAAGTAAACTGAAGTAGTTAGGCTTCCTATTTCTATGAATGAATCGGAGGACATTTACCTTTTGCCATACAGTATTATTTGGAATAGACAGTTATGTAGGATAATCTAGCTTTTGTATGATGGATGCACTCTTTGGGAGGGTTTGATGCAAGCTGTATTTTGGGAAGGCCACCCTCCCCACAACCATCTTTTTACAAAACAGGTTATAACAAATGCTTTGGTAAATACTAGCTCTGTGCCTGTGCACAGTGTTTTCACACATGCTGTCTTGTTTAGTACTCACAGTTCTGTAAGGTAACTACTGTCTCTCTGATTTGATAGAAATCGAATCTCACTTAAATACACTGCCCAAGGTCACACATCTTATAAATGGTATAGTAAAAATGAAAATCATTGTCTCATTTCAAAGCACGGGTCCTATCTATCGCATAACTGGAGTTCAGAGAATGTTTCCGAGGCCCTACTGTTATTGTGATTTTTTTTAAAAACCCCGTTTTTTTACTTACTCTTGGGCTTTACAAATCAGGTTAAATTCCCCTTCGTGGTAATGAATATAAAGAGATGAGGAGAAACTAATTTGTTTATATTCATTTAAAACTTATGTTCCCAATCTTAAGTTATAAGCCTTCACAAAAGTGCTGAATGTAGTACATTTAAGCTTTAGTTTTCTCTTTACTAATGTCTTCAGGATCAGGCAAAAGTCCTGTTATAGTGCAAAGAGCTTGTATTTCAATACAACAAATTTAAGTATTATCAAATATAGAAAATGGATCAGAACTTATCACTTTGGACATCAACTGAAAAAATATTAAGTTCTTTCACAGCATGTCTTCAAGTTACTATTTTCCTTATCGTTCTGAAATGGTCTACAATCTGCTATAGATAGATGCACTAGTAAAACTTGAACAATTTAAGGACAAACTCTTCAAGAATAAGTAATGTAATTCCTTGTTTCCTTTCCATAAAAATGTATTGGTATGCAATTTTTATATTTCACAGTTCACCGACATCTAGGCAAGCTTTCTTCCACTGCTTCAATGGTGCTACTTTTAATTTTATCCTCCTTAGTCGTAGTAATTAAAGTGATCAGCAGTGGCATCCCAGCGGCTTTGACACAGCTACAACCCCCTAGCAGACTTTTGCTTTTAAGGGGAAGAGGAAGAAAAAGACTAGAGTTTCATTTCACAGAGAACAAGAAAATCAAGCTTCTCCAATCCTCAACTTCATTCAATTGTTCTTTCAGCAGCCTTTGGATCTTAAGAATCAAATAAAAATGGCTGCCATGGGGGGTCCTTTTTATACTTGCTGCAAATGTCACCAACTGACATTACCTTAGCCA
>NW_024426774.1:56783885-56939132 GCF_017311325.1 Ursus maritimus
AAAGAACTGATGGCTTGATTAGCTCTTGTGGCGCAATTGAAGGAGCTGTCTCACAGATTCTTCATTTGGAGGAACACTTTGATCTTTGTTCAAGTCAATTCATGAACATCAACTGACAAGACTGCATGAAACACCCCGATGGTTAGGTCCAAACTCCAAGCAAACTATTTGGTTTCATTAAGGGCTTCCAGAAAAGGTGACCAAGACAATCCTTTCAGAAGCCAACAGGCAAGTGACTCTTTAAATTCTAATGTGCACGATGTATCACCAAGGGTTAATACACATATAAGCAATCAGTCAAGTATGGGAATACTTTTATCTACTTTGTGACAAAAAGGAAAGCCGCATTTCACTTCCACTCTCATTAAGGCATTGCAAGGTTCTTTTATAATATCGAAACAGTGCATCAACAATCTCAGAAGCAGGGAAAATTAATAGTTAAAAAAATATACATAAAAAGGTTGCAAATATTTTAAATATACAGAGAAAATATACTTGCTAAGCATTTCACAAAATAGAGTAAGATATTAAGAAATTAATTAGAGAGCTTTCTTTTCTATAATTTTTTAAATGCAGTTTAACCCCCTTTTGGGAAGGGGACTATTTCAAAGGGCTCATTTTTGCACCCACCCCTGTCAAAGAAGGTCAGAAACACTCAAGTATAAAGTCACTGCACTGCTGTGGCACAAATAGTTTCTGCGGCTAAAATCAAACAAAGACCAATTAAACTAATCATAACGTTCCAGTGAACACAAGGAAGCTCACCTGGTATTCCTGGACTTCTTTCGTGAATTTTCAAATCTACTCAGTTCTTGGTATTATAATTACCTTGACCAAAATACTGTGAAATTACTGCTCTGATCTACTAATGGCTGCAAAAATCAAGTCGTTGTGGTTTCATGCCAAGGGGCCATAGCAAGGTGGCGCAATGATTTCTGACACAGAAGACAACTTCTAAAAACTCAAAAGGGAAAATTAACGGGATGTGGTTTACATTGCCAAGGACTGTTCATTAATTACCAATTTAATCACTGCTGGAGGCATGACATTACAAAAATCTGGCTGAAAGTTCTAATAGATTATGAAGACCACCTAAGAAGAGTGACCAAAAAATGTACAAAACAATTAATACTGTTTCACTGCTATCAAAGACACTCAGATTATTTTACATCAAGTGAAGCAAAGGAATTAGTAGCTTCACAGTGCCACCACTAGGAACTGTAAATACAATAGCATACAATTAGTAATGCACATGTGACTTTTTGTTCAAGGCATATATCCTTGGGAAAGCCAGAACATGATAAGGAGAACAAAAGAAACATTAAAAAATGAAATGAATAAAGATTTAAACTCTACCCTCATGCATGCTGAGCAATAACAAAATAGGCAATATAAAATACAGCTCTTAGTAATGGTGATATCATCCTGGGATGTTCAACACTGCACTGAACAGCCATATGGAAAATGTCTATGGCCATTAATAGTCGCATAAAAGGAGTGTTCCTGATGCTAAGACATCTAGCCTTAGCTTCATGAATTCACAGCAATCTCAAATAAATAAGACTTTTGAGACAGGGGTTTTTGGCCACATAATAGAAAAGATGCTTGAGTTTTTTTTCCCCTTCTAACAATGATGGTGTTTTGTGTGACTGTGAAGATATGCTAGCAAGCTAACAATATGTTTTCTAAAAAGTCTAGTAGCCATTGTTAAGATAGCAGACTTCAAATCAACTGAAATTTAGACATAATAGATAAACTATTATTTAAATCATAATGAATAAAAACCACTGCCTTGTACAGAGGCATTTATGCCGAACATAGAAGTACACTGGCATTCTTCTCTCATAAAATGCAACTGTAAAAAAGATTAGCTATACATTTAAAGTGTCTTACTGGTCTGAAACGGATTATGTACATTAAATCTTCTGTCAATTGTGTTGGAGTAAGAAATAAGGAATACATGTTCATCTTAGTGCCCTGGGTATAGACATTCCAGCTCATATAGAAAATAAAAATCCTTAAATAAGACAAAGTTCTCACTCCATATACTATTAAAGGTTTTAGATTTCTTTTTATAATATCTGATGTTCTTCTACTAAAATGCAAAGTTAACCTACTTCTTCCTAGTAATAGAATTGATAATATGTGTAATTTGGAAAAATAAAAATTTTAGCTTGAGCTTAATTTTCAAGAGACCTTAATTCCTAGAGGCTAGCCATTTCATTGTAACAGCCAGTGTTCATAAACATAGAATACAATCCTATATATATACATTTTTATGATGGCACATACTTAGGATACACATAAACATAAAAACTATGCAAAAAGTTTCTATCTTCAGGGATTACCAAAATGATGGTTAGTGTTTTTTACCAGTTGGATGGTATAACTGCTTCTTTTATTATCTGGAAAAGATCTAGTTAGTGATCTTATCTAAATCTGCTACAATTATCAGCATGACAGACTAGTCCCATTTAAATCAATATTTTCCAATTAACATCAAAACTACAAGGTTGATGTCCTACCTCTTCACAGCAACAAAATACCTGTTAAAGGTTTAATTTGCAGATGAGCAGCTTGCATTCTTTTGGTTCTCACCAAATAAGCCTTTTGGATTCATTACCAAAGACCAGCAGAGAAAAAAGAAAAAGGGTCACCGTATTTTTTTTTTTTTAAATTACTGGTCCTTATAGTTAACTAAAGACTGATCAAACTGAAATTCCTTCCCCATGTACAGTTTTCTTTAAAGGATTCACATATTCCTGCAAATCTTTAAAGGTGAACACCGCAAAGCTAGGACTTGCTAATATCTTGTAGTTTGATCCTATTATGTGAGGATGGGCTCCTACCCCAATTGATTGTAATGAGTCACTCATTATCCTTGCAGATTAAAATTGGGGAAAAAACTTTAAGTCTGTTTTATAATAATGTTGTCATTCTTTTCTGATCTTTCTTTAAAAAAAAAAAAAAAAAGTCTGGGTGCCAAAAAGAATCTGCAAACCATTTTCTTATGCTATGTAATTTACAGCTGAAAAAACTGAAAACAAACATATTTACAAGTTAAAGAATTAATTGCAATTCTTTTTGGACTTTCTGCTTACAAAATAGATTTTCTTTCTTAAAAATATAAAAGTAATAATTAAACTTATATGGCATCATTCTTCCCAGCCTTCACAAATATTCTAACAATTTCAAGGACTGTGGGCAGCAGGATTCTCATCCCTTATTCTTGGAGTGTATTGATCCTAAACTTTAGCACATAACCGCAAACATCTCCTTCACCGATCTATATAATTACACAAGCATTTTTAAAAGTAATGGATTTATTAAATGTATTTTTTAAAAAGCAATTATATTCTAAAGCAAAGTAATAAGCAAAAGAGTCTGAAATAGACTAGATTGTTAAATTCTATTTGTGCATTTCTTGGGAAGAGAGAGTTTGGGGAAACTGGGTAATGAAAAATAATAAAGGAATTTTTTCTTGAAAAAAAACTATTACATTTTTCTCAGAGTGTGTGTTTAAATATACTATTTAATGAAGGAGGCTCCTTTGGATTATATAATGGCTAGACTGGCGAACTTGCCAAACTCAAGTTGTACTTTGAAAAAAATTATTTTAAGTGCCATGTGGAAAATCATGAACAAAACAAGTATCATACCTAAAATTTGCATTAATAAAATGTAACATATGAAAATCTTCACAGAACAATAGGAATAGGAAGCAAAAAAATATAAATCACAGTGATTCAAAGCAACGAAATCTGTTTCCCATAGAAAAATAATTTTGGGAAACACCTGAAACAGGTTAAATGAACATCTAAAGGCACAGACACACAAATGAATCATATAAATTACTAAAAGAGATCTAAATCCAGTATGTGCTAGCTTAGCAAGTTCTCATTAAAACATACAATAGGGGCTTGACAAAAATTAAGAAAAATTAAAAGGTTTATAATATCTGTGTTTGTGAGTTGCCATTTAAAATAAATTACAACTTGAATCTACCCTGAGGATAACTTAAGTAGAGTGTGTACATAAGGATCCACCAGATAATATTACCAAGAGTTGTTTCTAGTGTCTTAGAAATTGCTTCCCAGCCTTCTAGCCTAAATCTATATTAATTTATACAAGAGGGAATGTTTGGTAGAGTAGTGTGCTTCAAGGCAGAGTTGGGAGGTGAACTCTAATCAGAGGTCCCAGCATATGGGAAGGACAGGTGTGTGGTAAGGATTTGGAGCGTACACATCATAACAAAAAAGAAAGGTATCACAATGTAGGATTCAAGAAAGGAAGAAAAGGATGATACAGGGAACCTTAAGTCCCAAAGTGGCCAATGTCATCCCTGTAACTGATTCAAGAAATGGGGATGGACACTTCAAATTTTTCTGCTCAGTGATAATCAAGTCTGCTTTAAAGACTTTCAGAGAGACATCTTCCCTGTTTACAAACCTTTACTACCAAGAAACTCCCTATAGTAACCCAAATTTTTCATGTTTTTATTAGTTGACACCGAGAAAATATGAAAAATATCCTGTCATTATTCCCTTCATTTATTCATTGAACAAACATTTTACTTAAAACTTGGTGATGGGAATACCAGGTTCTTGTACTTTGAGTAGCTCACAGCTGAGTGGGAGGAAGATGTGTAATTAGATAATGGTATGGGATAAATGCAATGGGAGAGATATGTATAGCATATTAGAAAAAGATACAGGAAGGAGAATTAGCTTTACTGCTAGGAGTCATGACACAGATACTCCTAGAAGAGGTATATAGGTGGAAACTAACAAGGAAAAGGGGGCATTTCAGGGAGAGAACAGCCAATGCTTGATGCAGGAATTGAAGAGTATGCCACATTCTCTCTGCAAGCAACTTAGTAGAGTTCAAACATGGAATGAATAATGAGAGAGAGGAAAGAGATGAGGACAGAAAGGGAGGGAACAGGATTTGCAAGGACCTTGGTATAAGGCCATGCTGCAAAGTTGGGAAGTTTACTCTGTTGGTAAGCGGGAGTTACCAGAAAGATTTTGAGCTTTCATATACTCAAATTAGTACTTGCACTATTTCCCAGTTTTCTCTTCTTTGTATTTTATAAGCCTGTCTTTCCATATATGTAGATATTTGCTTTCAATCCTTTATTTCTCTGAATCCTTTGTAAATTCTTACTTTCTCTCAGCCCGGAACTAGATAGAAAAATCTTAAAAGGAGGTAACCTGTACTCATACATGGACACTATCCCATGCACTATATGCCTCAAGTACTCCAACATCAATTATTAAAATAGCTCTTCTCATTTTTCTTGGTGTTCATCAGAAGGTCCTAGGTTAGTTTTATAGAAATAAGGTGAGGGGTCCTGGGTGGCTTGGTCAGTTAAGCATCCATCTCTTGATTTCAGCTCAGGTCATGATCTCAGGGTCATGAGATCAAGCCCCACACTGGGCTAGGTGCTGGGAGTGGAGCCTGCTTAAGATTCTCTCTCCCTCCCTCCACTTGCTCACGCTCTCTTTCTCTCAAAAAAAAAAAAAAAAAAAAAAAAAAAGAAAAGAAAAGAAAAGAAAAGAAAAGAAAAGAAAACGTTCAGAAGGAGAAAAGACAGAAACTGCTGACAAGGTCCTAAATCAGTGTGGAGTCAATCTTGAGTATGGAATAGTAAGCTCTTCAGTGAACTCTTAAAGATTTAAGGTCAATGTCTCATTTATTCAATTCTTAAGGTCATTCCTGGGTACCAATTTTTTTTTTTTTTTAATTCATGGAAATTCTCAGGTAAACTAAGAACACAAAAAGCAGTGGGTAGCAGCAGGTATATCTCTCCCCTCAAGCAACTCAACTTTCAGTACAGTAGCATACATTAGATGGGCAAGATAATTTACAATAAAATTTAAAGTAAGAGCACTGTACACTAAGGCACAAATTAAAGCACATAAACAAGTGAAAATAGTATCAATCAGTTCACTAAATTAGATGACAGCTTTTTTTTTCAGTTAGACCTTCTTTTTAGTTACCAGAAGTCTTTTGATCTCTTCAGAGTGAAAGAGATGCTGACACTGAAATGGGAATCGCATTAGTCATGGTTCCCTTACCCCCTTCACCGTGGACACCTATTAATTTGAATGTCACACAAGGAAAAAAAAGAATTTCACATCCATTTTATAAATGGAAAAACAGATTTAGATAAATTATGCGTTTTCCAGTTTTAGTATCCCTTAATTCACATCCAATTGCTCCAGAGATGAAACTGGGCACTTTTCCTTTTCCTTTTGTGTCCCAAGTTGTCTATATTAGTTTTCCAAGATATGGACAGTACTGCTAAGTAATTTTAATCTGTATGTATAAGAGTTACCAGGAATGATAAAGAAAATGTTCAAATTAAGAAAACTATTATGTCCTTGGAAAAAATATCAAGCTGATATCAAACAACATACTAAACTGAAAATCTAAAAAGCAATAGGAAGGTCTAACTTCTGTATTTGTGCAACTGGACTGGTCTGCCATTTTATATTCTCCTTCTTATATCATTTCATTAATATAAGCTATAAGCCCCGCAGAGTATTACGTGTCAAAACTAGAACAATAGTCATAGAATATACTGTTTAGTTCATGAAATTGATGCTCTTAATAACACATCTATACTGGGCTTGACTTATCTGAAAAATGAGTTATAGTAGAATGCACAAGAAAAGTTTTAAAACTGAGTTTATTTTTCATTTTATTCTGGGGGGGTTTGGAGGGGAAAAGGGAGAGAGGAGCCCAACACTCGGCTCAATTTCATGACCCCGAGATGATGACCTGAGCTGAAATCAAGAGTCGGATGCTTAACCGACTGAGCCACCCAGGCGCCCCAAATGGAGTTTACACTATAACTGAGAAGAGGCTGCAACATTATCTCCAATGCCACGTACTCTTCCTATACCATGACTTCCACACTCCTCTCATTCAGTGGTGTGGGGTCTATGTCTCTGCTCCTTAAACCTGGGTAGAGCTTTGTGTCTGGTTAGGCCACTAGTATAGCAAAGTGATGCAACATGAATTTAAAGCTAGATCATAAGAATGCCATGCAGGTCTGCCTTACTCTTTGGGACATTTGCTCACAGACTCAGCCACCATGTTGTGAGGAAGCCCAAACTAGCCCAAGTGGAGAAACCATATGGAGTGGCTATGTGTAGGTATTCCAACTGATGGTGTAGCAGAGGTCCTGGCCAGAACCCAGTCCCAGACATCGTGGAAAAGAAATAACCCATTCCCACAGTATCCTATCCCAATGCCTAAATCACAGAATCTGTGAGCATAACCAATGGCTGTTTCATGCCAGTAAGGTGATTTTTTAATGCAGCAAAAGATAACCTGAAAGAGGAAGGATTAAGAAAATATCTTTGGGACTGTTTAAAGCATAGTGTCATTTGCAATAGGATATAACTTTGGGTAAGCGGGAAACAAATGCAACAAAGTGACCAGCTTGACATGCAGCCAGCTAGCCATGCAGCATGGAGCCACTCTTTCTGGGAAAAAACAACTATAACAATAAATGAATACAAGACAACCCAAGTCACATTGGTGGAAGTCCAAGAAACAATGAGATATTTTATGACATACCATGATTATTACTCATCAATCACAAACAACAGTCATTGAGAATTTCATGTCTTCTTAGTGTTAACAGGACTGCTACTATTAAATCTGCCATTTATTTCACACCTAGGCACAAGCTAGTATCAACAACTATAGAAGTGAAGAGTTCTTACCACGTCTCTCTCCTTAACACACACACACATACACATGTTATCCTAGAAATACTGAAGTCAAGTTTGTTTGGATACACTAAGAAAACAATGTGCTAAAAATACTTATTTTGGATACCAAAAATTTCCCTAGTTTAAAATATTTATCTTAACATGTCATATTTTTAAAACAGAAAGAATAAAGGGAAAAAACCCCATAAAAGCCACTTGTTATACTATCCCTTAGAGATAAATACTGCTACTATTTTGATGGTTTTCCTTTCTGTCCTTTTCAAAGCATATAAAAAATAGTGTCTTTTATTTCAAAATGGAGCTTATATGCCATATATGTTTTATATCCTTCTTTTTATACAAAAGGACATTGTGAGCATTCTCCTATGTCCTTTCAATATTCTTTCAAGACATTATTGTATAGATAAGTTTTAATGGCTACACAAGTATATTTATGTTATAATTATTTCATCATTCCCTATTTTGCACAATTACCATTTTGTAGTTTTTGCTATTACAAATAACATTGTGATGAAAACCTGCATATGGATCTTTGTTAATAGAATTACTGGGTGAAGGGGAATGAACATTTCTTGATGAAGTCTAACTGCTTTCCAGAAAAGTGTGGCAAGTTACATGTGACCAGCAATATAAAAGAGTCATCAATAGAACATCACCAGCATCACGTTTCTTAAAATCCAAGTTATATATTTTACAGATATGGGAAGATGTCACAACATAGAATAAGAGATGTTTTGGGGCACTTGTCTGGCTCAGTCAGTAGAGCATGAGACTTGGAGTTGTTTGTTTGAGCCCCACACTGGGTGCAGAGATTACGTAAAAATAAAATCTTAAAAAGAGAGATGTTTTAGTAAGTAACTTCTGATGTTGAATTCACACTAATATAATTTAGATAAAAGTTTAAGTTTTATTTGAAAAATAAAGAGTATAAATTACTAGTGCCTTAAACGGAAGGGACAACCAATAAAATACCTGTTGAAAGTTTGAACTAAGTGAAAAACTAAACACCACCTTTTAAAAAAGTCAGGATACTTGAATTCTAAGCCTCATTTGTCACTGTCCACAACCCTAGGTAAATTTAAACATTTCCTAACTCATTTTCTTAATCTCTACAAAAGATAAAACAATAGTATCAATTTCTACTTCACAAGGATGTCAGAAAAACAAAGAAGAAGGAAATATAACACAATGCTTTAAAAACAAAATCTCTGAAATCAAAATGTCTAGGTTCAATTCTTGGCTCTGTTATTTATTAGCTGTGTGACCATGGGTGAGATTCATTAATTTGTCAGTTTTCTCAACTGTAAAATATGGATGATAAAACTTAACCAGACAATTATTGTGGAGATTAAATGAGAAAATCCATGTTAAATCACTTAGAATCCTGCTTGATAAACAGTAAGTGCTCAATAAACATTCAATGATAATAGATCATTTAAATCTCAGGTATTCTGAATTTAAAATAAACACATTGGAACAATATAGAGCTATATACATTCTCCATAATTTTTAGAGCCTGAAATAATTATGAAACAAAGTTTATCACAAATAAAATATAGCATCAACAAAATAACTTTTTTTTTTTCTTAAGAGAGGGAGAGAGAAAATCTTCAGCAGGCTCCACACCCAACACTGAGCCCGACATCGGGCTCAATCTCACGACCCCGAGATCATGACCTGAGACGAAATCAAGAGTCTGATGCTTAACTGACTGAGCCCTCCAGGTGCCCCCAAAATAACTTTCTTTTTAAAGAGATAATTCATTCTGTGGTTCTTCACTTGACTGGGTCCTTTTCACCCATCAAATCTTAGTTCAAACGTCCCCTCCTCAAATCACTCAAGCCCTCACTTATTTAAATTATCCTCTACTATGCCACACAGTTTTCACACTCTAGTTATTGATTATTATCTGTTTCTTCTCACCTAATGTAAGCTCCATGATGTTCGAAGAAGCTTAGCCTTTTCTGTCACCATGAATATACTCAGTTCAGACACTCAATATATATCTGACAAATGATCAACAAATAGATGATATAACAGATGGCTAGGCACTGAAAGAGTTGACATAGAGGCTACAAAACTTCTTCAAAGACAGCCCCCTAAATTTGGGTTTCTCATTTTTATCATGATCTACAGTTTAAAAATATGTTTGTTTTTGTTTTCTTAAAAATATGTTTTGTATCAAGATTGAGGAAGAGCATATATCCACATCACTAAAAGGAATTTCAGACAAAAATACTGTGCATACTGTATGTGATGAATTTTGAGATTTTTATTCCATTCTATTATGTTCCTTTTCATTAAAAATAAAATTATTACTGCAGGCCACCTGAAAACTGAAAAACACTCCTCAAGGTCAGAGGTTATTAAGCTCGTATCTGAAAGGAATGTTTAAACATATGCATGGAAAGAAAGAAATAAAAGTGCCTGATCACAGACAACATGATCACCTATGTAGAAAATCTGAAAGAATAGGGAAAAAAAAGAATCTCCTGGAACTAATAAGCAATTATAGTAAGGCTGTAGGATACAAGGTTAATATACAAAAGACAACTGCTTTCCTATATACCAGCAGTGAACAAGCGGAATTTGAAATCAAGAACAAAATACTATTCACATTAGTGACATCTAACAAAATATGTACAAGATCTATGAGGAATATTAGGAAATCAAAGATTAAATAAATGAAGAGATATTCTATGTTCATCAGTAGGGACACTCAATTTGCAACAGACACATTTGATAAGACTCTATCCAAAATACACAAAGAACTATTGAAACTGAACAATAAAACAAACAAAACAAAAACAAAACAAAAAACCCAACCTGATTAAAAAATGGGCCAATTACCCCTACAGACACCTCTCCAAAGGAAGATCTACAGATTGCAAATATGCATATGAAAAGATGCTCCACATCATTTGTCATCAGGGAAATGTAAATTAAAACAATGAGATAGCACTAAACACCTATTAGAATGGCCAAAATCTGGAACACTGACAACACTCAATGTTGATGAAGATGTGGAGCACCACAAGAAACTCTCACACACTACTGGTGGGAATGCAAGATGGGACAGTGATTTTGGAAGATAATTTGGCAATGTCTTATAAAAGTAAACATACTCTTACCATAAGATCTAACAACCACGCTCCCTGGTAATTACCCAAAGGAGCCAGAAACTTACGTCCATACAAAAACCTGCACATGGATGATTACAGCAGCTTAATTCATAATCGCCAAAAACTGGAAGTAAACAAGATGTCCTTTAGTAGGTGAATGGATAAACTGTGGTATATCCAGACAATGGGATATTATCCAGCGCTAAAAAGAAATTATCTTTCTAGCTGTGAAAAACATGGAAGAACCTTAAATTACTAGGTGAAGGAAGCCAATCAGAAAAGGTTATATACTATATGATTCCAACTATATGACATTCTGAAAAAGGCAAAATTATCAGGTTGCAGGGCTTGGGAGTGGTGGAAGGGATGAACAGGTGCAACAGAAAATTCTTAGAAAATCCATAATGATGGATACATTTCATTACACATTTGTCCAAATTCATAGGATGTAAAACACCAAAAGGAAACCATAATGTAAGCTATGGACTTTGGGTGATTATGATTTGTCAGTGTAGGTTTATTAGTTCTAACAAATGTATCACTCTGGTATGGGATGTCGTTAAAAGGAGAGGCCGTGTATGTGTAGGTGCAGGGTGTATATGGGAAATCTCTGTACCTTCCCCTCAATTCTGCTGTAAACCTGAAACTGCTCTGAAAAAAATAAAATCTCAATTTAAAAAAAAAGAACATGCAGTTTTGTATATGTGAGTTTGATGGTAAGGCAGGATGTCATAGTTTTCAGATTCATGAAGACTTTCCTGCCCCCTTAAATTTAAGGGCTTCTATTATTATATATTCATTATTACTTGTGAAGCACTACACAAAAATATGTATAAAATGTGGTTTATTTTTTTATTTTTATTTATTTATTTTTAAAGATTTTATTTATTTTGACAGAGAGAGAAAGGGAGAGAGCACAAGCAGGGTGAGCGGCAGGCAGAGGGAGAGGGAGAAGCAGGCTCCTAGCTGAGCAGGGAGCCCAATGTGGGACTCGATTCCATGACCCTGGGATCATGACCTGAGACGAAGGCAGACGCTTAACTGACTGAGCCACCCAGGTGCCTCTAAAATGTGGTTTAACATAGGGATGGCAGCGTATGATAGAAAAGAGCACTGATTCTATAGTCTGAGAAGGCTCAAGTTCAAATCCTGGATTCATCATTTACTAACTCTGCAACTTTGTACAAATTACCTTACCTACCAGCCTCAGTTTTCTTATGTGGAAAGTAGTTGAACATCTTTTTCATGGGGTTAAGTAAAATAAAAATTATATAAAACATTCATTATGGAGCCTGCATTAAATGGTAGCTATTCAATAAATGGTAGGCATCATTATTATACTCTAATATTTCCAACAAAATTAACCTCCATAGATAAAATATAATCTTAAACGAAGTACAATTAAATTATAAAATGTAAATTAAGAAAAATAGATTATTCATGTATATGTAGAAATTATATTCCAAAATCTTACTCTTCCTCATAGCTAACACAGCTGTATAGGAATAATTACAACATGTTCTTCCAAGTATGAATTTATCAGCTCAATAAATGTACCAAGTTACCTCTCCCCCTGCCCCATCCCCCACTCCATATACAAAGTCTGTGGAAAAATGATTTAGCAAGAACAAACTGATGGTTTCCAGAGGGGAGGTGGGTGCAGGGATGGGTGAAATAGGTGATGGGAATTAAGGAGTGCACTTGTCATGATGAGCACCAGGTGATGTATAGAATTGTTGAATCACTATATTGTACACCTAAACTAATGTAACACTGTACATTAACTAACTGAAATTAAAAACTTACAAAAAAATAACCTAGCAAAAGCATAAATAAATTACTCCCCTCACCCCCATGATTGCAATGAATAATTTATGGCTTTTTAACGAATGTTCCTCACATCACTTAGCTGCCTGTTGCAGAGTGGTGTGGTTGTGTTGGTATTCTGCTTACTCCCTGCCTTTAAAGCTGCATCTCTTCTTGCTTGCTCAAGCAGAACTCGTGCTCTTTCTTTAAGTTCTTCTTGTCTTGATAACATTCGATGCTTAAAAGCAAAAACACAGAATTAGGAACTGAAAAAAACCCCATATAATCTATATTTATAAATTAATCAATGGTTTTATTATCTGTCAAAACAAAAGAAATCAGGAATAAGACTATAGTTTTATGAGATTACTTAAAATATTAATGTTGACTAGAAACTGTAGAAAATCTTGACACATAGGAAATATATCTTTACTGCCTAAAACTGGATTACATTTAATTTCCATTCGTATTAGAATATATTCCCATAAGGTATGATGTCCATATGTATATTATATATATTCTTCATATTTGCTAATCGCAAAATAACCTGGGAAAAACATTTAAAAAATTTTTATTTCTTATAGTTTTATAGAACTGATAACAAATGTCTTCCAAATTTGTATGTGGAAAGATATTAAACATCTGTGGCAATAATCCTTTAAATCCTTGACAATTAACATTTATAGAAAATTCAAAACTATTATATTTTGTTTAAAAAAAATTAAACTGGTTTTCTCCAATGCTCACTTACCTTACAACAAAACAATTAATCACATCAGAATTGGAAGAGTATTTTCTTGGATTAATTTGTAATCTTATAATATATTTTTGGATAACAACAGGTAATGACCACCAATGGATATCAATTCTTAAATGATAACATTAATAAAGAGCACAAATACCCATAATGTTTATAGTTCAAATTCCTTTTTCTTCCAAAAAGTAGCCAACTTCTGGCTTTAGATAGCTATTACTATTCCTCTGATATTTAATTTCTTTTACTTCCCTGTCATTGTATAGTTTTGGTTCAACTGGGAAGTAGCATTCATGGTCAAGGAAGAGGTAATCAACAGTAAGCATATTTATTTGGTATAATGTGAAACTTAAAAAAAATATTACAAAATTTTTAGGTTTCACTGAGATTTTTAAGGTTTTAATATAACTATTTTTAAACTCCTGCAATCTTAAGCAAGGAAAGATTTTTTAAAAGTATACAGTTCAGTGGTTTTTACTATATTCACAGGTTGTGAACCATCAACACTATCTAATTCCAGAACATTTTCATCACCCAAGGTTTTAAGAGGATTAAACAAAAATTCTTCGCTTAAAAGATATAATTGAAATGTATAAGTGATAATGATAGATGTTTTGTCATGTTGATAGGACATAATAGAATAGAATTGGGTACTGCATTTAAACTGGTTACAAATCAACACTTTCTCTAAAACAGACCAGGTTAATTAAATGAACGCTGAATTTGTAGTCAAGACATCAGGCTATTAATCCTTCTTCCACTAATAATAAGCAAAGTAACATTGAACAGGTCACTTAAAAAGCTATACTGTATTCCACTACATGGCACTTAAGAACCTTGGAGTAAGAAAGACCCTGGTTCAAATACCAGATATATCACCTAATTGTGGACGAGGTTACTCAATCTCTCTAAGCCTCAGTTTCCTCATTTATAAAATGGGGATAAAAATAGACCAACTCTCACAAGGATAAAGATTAAGTGAAATAGAGTAATGTACTGAGCACCAGATAAATGTTAACTATTATTATATTTTTAAAAACCTCTCAAATGCCTCATGTTTGAAATGTGGGGAGAGCA
Organism: Ursus maritimus; assembly: GCF_017311325.1. Taxonomy (NCBI): domain Eukaryota; kingdom Metazoa; phylum Chordata; class Mammalia; order Carnivora; family Ursidae; genus Ursus; species Ursus maritimus. The sequence continues at coordinate 56,798,393 of NW_024426774.1, forward strand.
TTTTATAATCCCACTAGTTCTAAAATTGGTGATTAGAGTATATTATCTTTAAGATCCTACTGGCTCTAGGAGCGCCTGGTTAAGCGTTTGCCTTCAGCTCAGGTCATGATCCCAGGGTCTTGGGATAGAGGCCTGCATCAGGCTCCCTGCTCAGCGGGGAGTCTGCTTCTCCTTCTCCCTCTGCCCTTCCCTCCCACCCCCACCACTCATGCTCTCTCTCTCTCTCTCTTAAATAAATAAATAAAATCTTAAAAAAAAAAAAATCCTACTGGTTCTAAATTCCATGAGTCTACAGACCTTTAGGGATTCCAGTTAGCTACACAGACAATGAAGGACTGCTTTGGTCTTAAGAGCACACAGAAACAAACTTTTTTCTGATTATAAATGAGATTCATATTTATTACAAAAATTTTAGAAAATACATAGAGAGGAAAAGAGAAAGAAAAATAATCAGAGGCATCACATTCCCTGATTTCAAACTATATCACAAAGCTATAGTAATCAAAACAGTATGGTACTGGCATAAAAAACAGGCACAGATCAAAAGAACAAAACAGCACAGAAATAAATCCAAGCATAAATGGTCAATTAATTTACAGGAAAGGAGCCAATAATATACAATGGGGAAAGGACAGTCTCTTCAATAAATGGTGCTGGGAAAACTGAACAGCCACATGCAAAAGAATGAAACTGGATGCCTATCTTACACTATACACAAAAATTAACTCAAAATGGATTAAAGACTTGAACATAAAATCTGAAACCATAAAACTCCTAGAAGAAAATACAGGTGGTAAGCTCCTTGACAATGGTCTTGCTGATGATTTTTTTGGATTTGATACCAAAAGCAAAGGCAACAAAGGCAAAAATAAAGTAGTGGGGCTATATCAAACTAAAAAGTTTCTGCAGAGTGAAGGAAACCATCCACAAAATGAAAAGGCAATCTACTGAATGGGAGAAAATATTTGCAAATCATGTATCTGAGAAGGGGTTAATATCCAAAATAAATAAAGAACTCACACAACTCAATAGCAATCCAATTAAAAAATGGGCAGACAATTTAAACAGACCTTTTTCCTTCAAAAAAGATACACAAATGGCCATAGGTACACGAAAAGATGCTTAACATCACTAATTATCAAGGAAATGCAAATTAAAACCACAAGGAATTATTACCTCACACCTGTCAGAATGGCTATTATCAAAAAGACAAGGAATAAGAAATGTTGGTGAGGATCTGGAGAAAAGGGAACCCTTGGGCACTGTCGGTAGGAATGTAAACTGATGCAGCCACTGTGGAAAACAGGATGGAGGTTCCTCAAAAAAATTAACAATAGAACTACCATATGATCCAGAAATTCCACTTTTGGGTATTTATCTGAAGAATGCAAAAAACTAACTCAAAAAGATGTATGCACCTCCAAGTTCACTGAGGCATTATTATTATATTATTACTAAATATTTTATTTATTCATTTGAGAGAGACACAGCACAAGCAGGGGGAGTGGCAGGCAGAGGGAGAGGGAAAAGCATGCTCCCAGCTGAGCAGGGAGCCCCATGCAGGGCTCTATTCCAGGCTCTGGGATCATGACCTGAGCCGAAGGCAGATGCTTAACTGACTGAGTCACCCAGGCGCCTCTATTATTATTATTTTTAAAGATTTATTTATTTGAGAGAGAGAGGCCACACACGTGTATGTTAACATGTGAGTGTGTTAACACTCACGGTGCTCAAGTTGGGGAGGGGCAGAAGGAGAGAATCCCCAAGCAGACTTCCTGCTTAGTATGGAGCCCAACACAGGGCTCAATCCCACAACTCATGAGATCACAACCTGAGCCAAAACCAAGAGTCAAACACCCAGCCAACGGAGCCACCCAGGTGCCCCCATTGCAGCATTACTTAAAACAGCCAAGGTATGGAAACAACCTAAGTGCCCACTGATGGATGAGTGGATAAAAAAACTGTGATACACACACACACGCACGCACACAATCTCAGTGGCTTATTATTCAGCTATAAAAAAAAGAATGAAATCTTGATATTTGTGACAACATGAATGGATCTTGAAGGCGTTATGCTAGGTGAAATAAGTCAGACAAAGACGAATGCCATATGATCTTACTTGTATGTGGAATCTAAAAACAAAACAGAACCCCCCCAAAACCCAAAAACCAAGCTCACAGATACAGAGACTGATTGGTAGTTGCCAGAGACTGGGAGTAGGATGTGGAAAAAATGGCTGAAGGGAGTTCAAGAGGTACACAATTCCGGTTATAAAATAAATAAGTTATGGGGATATCACGTATGGCATGGTGACTACAGTTAGTAATACTATATTGCATATATGAAAGTTGCTAAGGCAGTAGATCTTAAATGTTCTGGTCGTAAGAAAAAATTTTTTAACTATGTATGGTGATGGATGTTAACTAGGCTTATTGTGGAGATCATTTCACAATGTATACAAACATCAAATAATTGTTTTATACCTGAAACTAATACATTACATGTCAATTATAGCTCAATAAAAAAGAATGATTTAAAAATAAAAAACAAAATAAAGATAATTAGCAATCCTGGCACCCAGAGACAATCACTGTAGAATCATGCTTTTTAAACTTAATATTCAATTGTGAGAATATTTTCATGTAAATATATATATTTTTTAAATTTATTTATTTGACAGAGATAGAGACAGCCAGCGAGAGAGGGAACACAAGCAGGGGGAGTGGGAGAGGAAGAAGCAGGCTCATAGCGGAGGAGCCTGATGTGGGGCTCGATCCCATAACGCCGGGATCACGCCCTGAGCCGAAGGCAGGCGCTTAACCGCTGTGCCACCCAGGCACCCCATGTAAATATTTTAAAAACATTTTTAAACATAATTTTTAAACTGTTTACCTAGCATTCTATTAATACAGATGCATCATACTTTATTTAACTTGTCTTACATTCTTGGGTATTCAGGCTGTTTATAATTTTTCACTATCATTAATGATGTTTTACAAACATCTTTTTTTTTTTTAAGATTTTATTTATTTATTTGACAGAGAGAGAGAGACAGCCAGCGAGAGAGGGAACACAAGGGGGGGAAGGGAGAGGAAGAAGCAGGCTCCCAGCGGAGCAGGGAGCCCAATGCGGGGCTCAATCCCAGGACCCTGGGATCACTCCCTGAGCCAAAGGCAGATGCTTAATGACTGAGCCACCCAGGCGCCCCTACAAACATCTTTGTATAGGGGCACCTAGTTGGATCAAACAGTTGAGTGTCTGACTCTTGATTTAGGCTCAGGTCATGATCTCAGGGTCATGAGATCGAACCCCACATTGGACTCTGCCCTGGGGAGTAGCCTGCTTAAGATTTTCTCCCTCTCCCTCTGCGACTCCCACCCTCCTCCCCATCTCCCACTGGCTCTTTCTCTTTAAAACAAACAAAGAAACAAACTTTTTATGTAAATTCTTGTATACAATTCTGATTATCCTAGGGGAAATAATTCCTGGAGGTAGAATCTAATGAGATGAGCATTGCTAAATTGCCCTTCAGTAAAGTTGACTACTTTACATCTGGGCTGATCATCTTTAGTTGTATTATGGTCAAAAATGAAGAGATGTTATGAGTATATAGCTTAGTTGTACAGACTTTGGAGTCACAAAAGGTTGGTTTTGAATTCAAACTTTAATACTTCATAAGTGATCTTAGGCAACTCTGTAAACCCCAGTTTTCCCATATATTAAATAGAATTTAACCACTTACCTCATGGGTTATAAAGTTTAAGAGAGATACATATAAGATATATATAGTCATCCTATGTATTAGCCACTCAAATGAGCAACATTACGACTTTAAGTCTATACAGCCATATTAAATTATCAAACTTCCTCTAATCCAATGCCATTAGTTACTAGACATACTATTATTTTATGAGCAACTAAGAAAGAACATTGTCAAACTCTAACATACTATCTATTATAAGTAGGATCTTGATTTCAGAGAAGCTAGAATATAAAAAGATGCATATCTTAGCACTGATGAAATAAAGTATGTAAAAGAAAAACAGATTTTTTTTATTATTCAAATTTAGCTGCTAAAATTGCCCAATTTTAAAAACCTATGAAATATTGCAGTCACATTACAATTTTTTGTGTCAGGCAGCACTTCTGACAAAAAAAAAAAAAAACCAAAAAACCAACAAACCTTTAACTTTACCCTAAACAAAATTCTGACCATTAAACCAATGGACAATAAACAAACATATATGAAGTTATAAACAGATACTGCTTCTATTATCTTGTGGATTTACTGTACATCATTTAAACCTCCTGAATAGCATCAAAGCATGATAGAGTTTTAGAGCTAAAAAGACTCTTGGAGATTATTTCATTTAACATTTGTGGAAAATCAGCATAAAACAATTTAAATGGCTAATTAACATGTCACACTGGTAATTATTAGCAGAGCCAAGATGAGAATCCGGGTGTACTGATTCCCAGTATTTTTAATTTTTAAACATTAATCAATTTCTAGATTTAACTAAATACATTTACCTTAAAAATCTGGGTTATAAGAAAAATCTGTCTTGGGTAATACTTAGAACTTAGGCTCACTGAATTCTGCAGCTGTTAATCACTAGATGTTTCTTTTTTTTTTTTTAAGATTTTATTTATTCATTTGAGGGAGAGACAGACAGAGCACAAGCCAGGGGGAAGGGCAGAGGGAGAGGGAGAGAGGACTGGTCCCAGGACCCTGGGATCATGATCCAAGCCGAAGGCAGATGCTTAACTGACTGAGCCACCCAGGTGCCCACTAGATGTTTCTTGATTATCTGCTATGTATGGACACTTTGATTGCTTGAAAGCTTTTTTGTACTAAATGTTAAAGTACTATTAGAACCTTTGATTTGAGATTTTTGATTAGGAGAACAGGGACTTGCTTTGTTAGCTACTGTTTTTCTTTGATTCGAAGATTTACATTTTTTCTTAACATCTCTGAAAACTTAAAATTGATGGCATCTTACAATCTTTGTCAGCTAGGTGGTAGTCAAGACAGCCATCAATGCCTACATATGCATGTGCTTGATATTTCCAGTGGCAAGACTGCAATTCCTTGATGTTTCAGTTAACAACCACTTGAGTAGTATTTAAAAATGGAATATACCTCCAGGTAATTGTCTGAAAATCTTATCTTGGGACCTTCTGCTAAGGTCAAGAAAGTGCTATTATCAATGAGTATTACTGAGAAGAAAACCCCAGAGACAACTATAGAGAAATGTAACTCAGAGCGTCTCAAATTTTTTGGTCTCAGAATCCCCACATGCGCTTAAAAATTATCGAGGATCTCAAAAAGCTTTTGTTTATGCGGGTTATATCTATTTATACTTATTTTGGAAATTAAAACTGAAAAATGTTGAAAATATTTATTTATTGATTCCTTTAGAAATAACTATAATAAGGTGCCTGGGTGGCTCAGTTGGTTAAGCAGATGCCTTCAGCTCAGGTCATGACTTCAGGGTCCTGGGATTGGGAGCCCTGAGTCTGGCTCTGGGCTCAGCGGGGAGTCTGCTTCTCCCTCTGCCTCTGCCCTGCCCCCCCAGCTTGTGTTTGCTCTCTCTCTCAAATAAATAAAAAAATATATATATATTTTAAAGATTTATTTATTTGACAGAGAGAGAGAGAGAGAGTAAGAGAGGGAACACAAGCAGGGGGAGTGGGAGACGGAGAAGCAGGCTTCCCACCGAGCAGGGAACCCAATGTGGGGCTCGATCCCAGGACCCTGGGATCATGACCTGAGCTGAAGCCAGACGCTTAACGACTGAGCCACCCAGGCATCCAAATAAATAAAAATCTTAAAAAAAAAAAAAAAGAGAGAGAGAGAACTATAATAAACACATTCCATGCTAACATTCTAACAAAAAATAATACTTAAAAAAAAAACCAAAAAGTAAGTGAGAATGGCATTATTTTAAATTTTTTGGAAATCTCTTTTATGTCTGGCTTAATAGCAAGCAGCTGGATTCTCATATACCTCGAGAACCACTGCTGTAACATCATGCTTTTGATGGCACAGAGGACAACACTGTGTGGAAAGCCAGGAACACCAACAACTCCAAATCAAAAAGTGATCCAAAGAGTTGGGTTTTAAGTTCTAATTCTGAATCAATTATACCTTAACCAATTTACTTTACTTAAACTTTTTTTATGTATACATAAGAGCGTTATATGATTAAACAATCCATGCTTGAATTAAGTCTAAAAGAATTCATTCATTAAGGTATAAAATAAAAATTCTACATGATAAGAAAACCATTTACCATAGTTTACTTCTTTCTTTTTGGTACATAAAATAATGGTATATCTTATAATTGATGGTGCCAGAGATTCAATTAAATATAGTAAATATTGTAAGGTCAAATTTGTGTCATATTTCCCTTTGGGGAGGAATCTGGATGTTACTGGAATTTTTAACCGTAAGTAACGATGGGACTGAAAACACTAATTACAATGCAACTAAAATATCTGAAGAAAATACTTTAAATGGGAAATATTTAATTTAGCATTATATATTTTCAGAATGATATTCCTACTAAATGGAATAGTGAAATATCTTTGACTTATTCTTACAGTGAAATGTTCTATTTTATAGGTAAATAATATTTTGACTTGAAAAGCTGACATTACTCTTCAATCTTCAAATTTGGATTTATTTGTAGGCTTAAAATAGTATATCATAAACTTAAAATGAAGTGCAGGTATAGTTTAGGTTTTTCTATAATCATTTGTAGCATTTGAAAGTGCTCTATGAATACAAAAAACCCAAAAATATTCAGAATAACTATTTACTAAATATAGGTATTCATCATTCTAACTCACTTACCTGGACTGTTTTTGTGGAATGATCTGCATGATTTAAAGTGGTTCTATCAGTATCTGGATCAGACTCTGTCTGCCTCAGGGAAGTACGTTTTTTCTTTGTAAGGTCTGCATCTCTATTGTAGGAGTATCCAAGTTTGGAAGTGGGAGATAAACTTGGTTTTTTGATAGGTGATTCAGGATCTGATCTGCATTCTAAGGGTCTGTAATTCTCTAATTTTTCTTTCTCCAAGTTATTACTGATGTCTAGAGTCTGAAGCTTTTGTTCCTCTGTCTCCTCACAAATAAAGGGTGGCGACACATCCTTCTTCTTATCACTAACATATAAGTCACTTAATTCTAAGGTCTCAGCTTTCAGTAGTCTCTTCTTGCCTAACAAAACTTGTGCGTGGGTCGAATCTGTACTGTAACATATTCCAGGGTCATCGGATCCTGAAGTCCTTCCAGAGCTCTGCTGGGACTTTTGGGGTTCTGTGTCACTCTTAGTCCTGCGACAGTAAGGGGAGGCTGTGCTTGGACTAAGATGATCGTCAGGAGTCTGATGTTCACTTTCTGACTCTCCAACCCCACTATCATTTACAAATACAGAGTCATCTTGCGTCAAGAAGTCTACCGCTCCGCCGGTCGGCTGCTGCAGTTCAGGCTCCCGTTTCAGATCACTAAGCTCTGCGTAGAATTTTTCCTGATCAACAGAACTATTTGTATCTGTTTCATAGTTTCCAACTTTATATGTGCTTTTACTGCTGTTCTCCTCTATCTGGACAACATTCAGTTCTTGGCCACTGAAATGTGCCCTGATTTGATAGAGATAAGTCATAACAGTCAGTTTGTCAGGAATTGCTAATAAAACCATATCAGAAGGTTCCAACAACCGGGAAATTCCTATGCTGGCAAATCCATCATATGCCTTCAAAGAAAGGAAAAACAAAGATATATTGAATAGTTCAAACAATCCATACGTTTTAAAAACAGCAAAAGAATAGATATTAACTAGACATATTGTGGTGAACACTTCACAGTCTATTGAATCATTATGTTGTATACCTATAATAATATAATGTTATGTGTCAATTATACTTCAATAAAAAAGTTATAAAAATAAAGTCTAGTTGCCATTAAAAAAAAAAGCAAATTTTAATGGATTTTATTGTTGTTGTTGGAGGGCATACTACGTTACTGACATTATTGCCACAAGAACAGAACAAAATTCCATGTCAGAAATTTGTAAAAGTGGGGTAGGCGCAAGAAAAAAAAGTTTCTTAATTAATAACAATTTAAATACTCTTTTCCACTAAGGAAAATTAGCAAAAATTAGAATTAAAACAATCTTAGAATCAATTTTTATAAGGAACTAAAGTATAAAGAAATAATAATCTGGAGTTTTATCATTCCTATCAACCTCTCTTTACCATGTTCATATAATTGCAGTGATTTGTGAAGAAAAAGTATAGTTACATATCCCAAAGACCTAATCCTAGATTACCTGGTATAAAATACAAGTGCTATTTAAGCCTAGAAATGTAGAAACATTTTTTAAATGACCAATTAAGACTGATTTCCAAAATGAGAAGAATGATTGCATTTTCACTTCATCCATTTTGGAAAGAATGAAATGTTTTGAGTAGTACAACTTAGTTGAGAATGTGAGGCTGCATTGTATTATTTTTGTTAGCCTTTAAATGACTGTGGCACATCAGGTTTTTCTAGTTTTGAAGAATCAAAGCTGTTTCTCAATTTACAATTAATTATTACTATCCTGAGCTAACCCTTGAAAACAGCACTGTGTTGCTAGGAAGCATTAAAAATATGGGTAAAGGTTCAGATGTACCCTCAGAAAAAGTACGGACCCTCTAGTTGTATTCTCACTTTGGAATATAAAATGTCTGTCTTTGTAACAACCTAGATGTAGGATCATAACTTAAAGTTTTTCTTAAAAGGAAGGTTAGGAAATTATGTAACAATTTAGAAGGAATTACTCTTTTGCACTTACATGTTAAAGTGCATTTCTACCTTTGAATTTAATCCTTGTCTCATATTCTTCCTGTAGTTTAATAAATGTTGTGGAATAAGTAAGAAAGAAAATGAAAAATAAATTGCAATATTAAAACCTCTTCAATTTTCACAGCACTATGTTTCATAATATAGGTACCTCAAAATATTTACTCAAGAGAATGGCTCAGTTGGTGTGCATGTTTAGGCCTGTTTGTTATTTTACATGTTTTAGGAAAATTAAAGTCATTTTCCTCCTCATGTGTCTTGACAACTTGATTGACAGACATCAATTGCAGACCATCATGAAAAGCACCACAGGCAGTATTCTAAACATTTCCCAATTATCTAAAACACTGACATACTGGTTAAGATCATATGTCACAGGTAAATACCTTTTTTATTCAGCACTTTTTACAGACCTGGGAAAATGATTAGCTTCCTTGCGGGGAATCTCCTGCTGGTGTTTTGCTTCATGTAGCAATTTATTTTATGCACACTAACTGCACTAAAAAAACATTTAAAAACAAACTGGGTTTCTTGTAAGTGAGGTCAAGACTTTATAAAGGAATTTTCCCATAGGTTGACCTCTTCTGTGGTCAATCACCTGTCTTTTTAGCTGTTTGCGTGTGGAGAAAAAGAAGAGGTCTTTCAAAGAAAATAGTCTTATTCATTCCTAGATGTTATTTAATTGGTAAGGAGGAGTCATTGCCAGTCATGTTATGCATCTGCATGGAACTTAAGACACAGGCATTGTTTCTTGTGCTGCTTTAAGTCCAATCAAGGGCAGATGGGGTTATCGGAAGAACTGTGTGAAGCCGGAAATAAATCTGCAGGTAGCAACTGATACTCAATGTAGATATCAGGTAGGAAGTTGCAAAGTGATGAAAAGGAAAGACTGCATAACAATTATTTATTCAACTGTGCAATGAATAGGATCATCTAAATTAAAATCCTTTCAAAAAGTGATGATTATCTGCCCTGGAAGATCTAATTGAGAAAAAAATTTAATAGGATATTCTTCTCTATATAGTAATATATAAACCCAAGGTATGCTTATCATTATTAAGTTCCTGAAAAAATAATGTGAAGAAGTGTGACCTAAGCCTTAAGGCAAATGTCCATACTCTTAAAAACACATAGCTGGGTAAAATCAACAATGTCTCCTATTCAAAATTTCAAACAGTAATTTACAAAGCTTCACTTCATGAAAATAATTATGATTTATTTTGTAATGCTTTTATCTGCATTTAAATTATCTTAGTATTTTATTCAAATACAAGAAAAAATGCAGGCATAGAACTATCATATCTAAAGATATAATTTAATTGATGAAAAACAGGCTTTTCTCTTTGATAGACACAAGCTCTCCAAAATTATACAAGAAATAATTCATGAGAAGGACTTACGCCATAGCATGCCCACCACAGATGTGATTTCTATAAAGAAAAATATACTGATATTTAAAGATTACCTTTTTGGTGGCATATTTCAATAAAAAAACTGACAGTTTTAAAATGTATTTCTCTAGGCCAGCATCATGCATTTGAAAAGAAAAAGGGTTTTTTAATGACAATACAAATTTTGGGGGTTAGAGAGCAATAAAAGTAAAAAAATTGTTGACTTAAATTTTCATCTGCTACCTGAACTTCTATCAAGATTCCCTTTACAGATTTTTTAACACTGGTGGTTTTAATTATCTAATTTAAAGTAGAATGAAAACTTTTTGTCTAGACCAGAGGTTGGTAATCACTTTGCTCCACGAATCCTTTTGGTAATGAACCCTTCTCAGAACAACGCTTTATGTTTATAAAATACATAGGATTACAGAAGAAACCAATTATATGAAAAATAAAACTATGAAAATATTAGTAAAACTGAATTTGAGAAATAGCAACACTATGTGCTTTTTATGAATGTATTAACAACTGTAATTTTGAAGAAGTGATGAGCTTAAAAGATATTTGAAGATATGACAACTGCAATGTGATATCAAAATATCTAAGATTCTCAAGGTGATAAATTCTCAGGAATGGCTAATGTTAAAGTGGTGTGTTGCCTAAATTCATAACTGAAGGAAATACTAAATTTCACTTAAAGAATTAAGAAAATAAAACACATTTTCCCCCAGTCATGTTCAAGAACCACCTGAATTCTATCCATACCTCCCAGATTAAGAACTCCTATTCAAAGACAACAACATATTTCATTAACTCTTCAATTGAAGAATTCAATGCAACACAAAACACATCGAGTACCTACTATATGTTGAGTTACTTCTTCCCTCCTTTCTCATGTCACAGTGCACATACATGTACATAACACTGTACGTGCACTGGGGTAAACAGTTAAGTTAGCCTGTGGCCACAGTCAACTGGCCCAAGGGATTCTGGCAACTCAGCCCCACACAGCTACCCTGAATGCTGAAAGGATCAATATCCCCAACTGCGAAGCTCTGACCTCAGTATGCTAATTATGTGGAAAAACTGTATAGTTTCCCAGAAAATGGAAAAAAAAAAAAAAAAAAAGAACCCCAATGTTCATATCTTTTTGCTTCTAGGAACATATGCATTCTTTCTTGTATAGCCATTAGGCTCCTGCCCTCATCCCTTCCCAACAGATTTTTCTAAATTTATAATCATTTATGGTATAACAGCTTTGGGTGCACTTTTTAAAAGCTAAAGCTTGACTAAAAGCAATATGTTTTAATAAATATTTAACAGTTAATGAAGTCCATACACATATTAAAATCTGATGCCAGTCTGGCACTTGTGATCTTTAAAGGCTATGACAACTTAAGAGTAAACCATGCATCCTATTTGAACTGTAGGAAACAGACTACCTTCTATGAGCTGGCAGTTACGACCTCACAAAACCACCTCAGTTTCTCCAAATTAATAAAAGCCACAGAGGAGCCAAATTTGAAACTATGTATTTTTTTCCTTGGCAATTCTTACCTTTTTGTTGTTCTCTTTAATATCTTGAGGATTCAGAGACTTGTAGTCACTGAGGGAGAAAATGGCACAGTAGGTACATACAGTATTTGATAAAAACAGCTGTTTTTAAAACAAACTGAATCTAAAAATTTGACATTCTATAATACTAAAGAGTAACTAGCAATTTCACAGCAATTCAATCAACAAAACTAATAGTGTGGAAAATTAAGGAAATAAATAAATAAATAAATGAAAATAGTGATTACATGTTTCATTGCCTGAAGCTTTCCATCTAAAAGAGAAGTTAAGGCAGGGCACCAGAGACCAGTCTTGACAACCAAATTTACCATGAGGTAATCCCTTGTCAATGTATAAAGAGCTACCGGCTTATTTGTCTCATCTCATTTTAACAGCCATACAATTTTCATAATAATTTGAAGTCAGCTCTTTGTATGAGATTAAGAAGAAAAGAAAATTTTTTTTTTAAAGGGAAAAGATTGGTTTTAGGCATACAGAAGGGAGAACTTTTCTTTCTGACACACATTTCCTTTCTCAAAAAGGAAAGATATAGGTAATAAAGAAACAAAGTCAACTATTTCAGGACACATGTTAAGAAATTATTTATGTTTTTTAAAAAACTGTCTATTATTTACAAAATATTTATAGGGAACGCAAAATGTTTCTACTTACATTAAATCGGGTCTAAAGTGGTGTAATATTGCACAAAAAGATAAACCATTTCTCCATGATGTAGTAAAATTGGTGATTTTCACTCCCCGATAGTTTTTTGTAACTTCCTTGCACCATACAAGCAATGACTGACTAGCATTTGGCTTTCGCCCCAAAACAGGACTTGGTATGGGACTCGGCTAGAAAAAAGGAAAAGAGAAAAACATTAAAATAATTTAATGGAAGATGAAAATTAACATTAATTGACCTAACAAGATCATTTAAACCCTTTGATGTCAGTTTAGGTCCTTCAAAACTGTCAATTCAAGACAACTGTAACCTCCAAGAAGGAGACATGAATCTTAAGTTATTATCTTCAGTTTTAGCCTATGGCATTTGCCTGACAAGGATGTAGATATGCAAGATTTTAAACTTATACATAAGAACAAGCCAAGAGCTACACTGATGGAAACATTATATTAAAGTATTTAAATACTTAAGTCTGAATATCTGTGTAACTTTTACACCCTAAGAATTTTTCCCCAAATATAATCATGTACAAATATAGTTCCTTTTTGACTAGATTAAAAATAATGTATTTTGAAGTCTAACTGTAGCACAAATTGCTAGCAGTGGAAAGATCAAAATCCTAGTTTTTTTAAAATGCAGTGATCATGCATTTTAGATAGCATAATGATAATCATACTCAGACTTTCTTATATAAATTTAAAGATGGCAAAACAGATCTACAGTTATTAGCACCAGTCAGGTATCCGTAGCAACAGCACACAAGAGTATGTAATTTGCTCAAAGTATCTTTTAATTATCACTGAGAGCTACTTTTGTAGGTCAGTTAGGGAGGGTGTGCTTAAATCTTAAGCATATTCTTTGTTTTTCCCCTTGTTCATATACTTAAAACAATGATGACAAAAACCCAAAAAGCTACATAGGACTTTTATCTTAAACTTTTATTATTTTTAAAAACATGTCACTTTCTTTTACTGAGTAACAGTCACATTTTGTGATGGTAACTTTAGATGTTGGTACAACTGAAAACCATAAAGAAAACTACTAAATGTTTCTGGATTTTAAATTTTGTTATCAGTTAAAAGTGCTGACTGTAAACATAATAGAGGCCTTCTAAAATAAGGTGAAAGGGGAATAATTATTTACTCCTAATAACACTTAAGTTTAACAAGCAAACCATTCTTGCCACACAGCTTCCTTAAGAAAGATCAATGATGCCCCCACTTGACAAAAACATGTTAGTGCCAAACAATTAAAATCATCAACTCCACGTAATTATGATTATGCATTCACTGCTCCTGTGAAAAACCTACTAAGAAACACCAAGGATGTAATTTCTTATTTTTTGTTATATTTTTAACTGTCAGATTAACAAACTGTTACATAAACAAACATGAATCCTGCAAAGTGCTGTTCTTTAAGTAATCACATATACAATGTAAATGCTGAAAAAATCACAGGCCATAAAATTCAATAAATTTGGATCAATTCTACCTAATATGAAGAAGTAGGTAAAAATGGAGTTCCCAATGTAATAAGCTATTTACTTCAGAATAAATAATAGATCTTTTAACCACATCAATTTGACATGTATAAAAATGAACTATTAAGTATCTTTTCATCTAATGGTGACTTTCCACTGTGATTTTCAAATTGTTCTAGTCACTTAACCTGGAAGTGGAGTGGAGAATGGTCTATAGATGAGGTAGATGATCAATGAATTAGGCACAAACACATTTTTTTCCTTAGTGTCTTTAATAAAATGTTTTTCTTTATCAAATTATATTATTAAAGCATTGATTCATTCCAAGTATGAATAATAAGTACACAGGCCAGATAATCTGCAACTGTCATTACACTGATTCATTCCAAGTATCAGTAGCACATAGGTAGGTAATGTACAAAAGTCATTATCACCATCTAGAATGGCTTTCTGTACTTAAGAAGTAGGGAAAATATACCATGTCATTATGATTATGAAATACCTTTGTTTCTAAGAAGGCTTAATATGAAAAGCCTAGAAGAACTAAACTAAACTTTGGATTTACCCTAATATAAAACCCTTTAATTAAAAAGATCTTACAGGGATGCTTACTGCACTACCAAAGCAAAAGAAGTCATTTGTAATTGAAGAAACTTGATAAAAATATACTGGTTGCAGAGAAAGAAGACTGAAGTAGAACCACTGTACAATAAATCATCCACTTCAGAACGGCTGATCACTCATCTAATATTTTGCAGAGGGTCATAAAGAAATAAGTAGTTAAATAATTTCAGAGCCTTCAGGATACTAATGAATGTAATTGCTTGTTTCTTGCTATAGGCTGGCTCCTCAATGAGTCTGTTTCTTCAGCTATAAAATGGGGATTGTAATAGCACCTATCTCATGGTGTCACTGTAGTAACAGGACTGCCTCCCCGTCCTCCCACCCATTATTGCTTATTATCACTCTCCCCCTTGATCACACTGAACTGTAGTAACCTCTTTGCTGTTCTTTAGATACCCAAGACATGGTCCCACCTTAGCGCCTTGGTATAGATTGTTCCATCTGCCAGCTCTCCTGTCAGGTATCTGCATGGTTAACTCCAATGCAACCATCTTCATATGCCTATTCTAACTACTCTATTTAATAATGCAACTCATCTCTATCATTCAACCCCAACTCCACACTCCTGACTACCTTACTTTGCTCTATTTTTTCCATAGTACCTACCATCTTCTTATGGTCCATACATTTTTTTATTATTACCAAAATATGCTTATTAGTCACACTTACTGCTTATTACTTTGTTCATTCTTACCAAATAAAAGGGCTATAAAGATATAGATCTTAGTTTATTAACTTATCCCAAGCATCCAGAACAGATCCTGGCACATAGCAGGCACTCAAGTAATACTGTTAAATAAATACTTGGCACAAAGTACGGCACATAGAAACAACTCAGTAAATGTTAATTGCAATTATTATTACTACAACCAACACATTACCAGCATTTGAATTCCTACTTTTGAGGGTCGTTTGGAAGCTTCAAAGGCCATGAATTTCTTCCAGATTAGTGAAAACTACTTTTGCAAACAAAGATTTAACTAGCAGATAGTCTTGACACTTTACATGCAAAACGGGGCATTTGGAATTCTTGGCAATGTTTTCTATTTCTATGGGTTTGGTGAAAAAAGAAGCTCTGAATGACTGTAATTTAGTGCTTTCCAAAGAAAGGAAGACACCAAAATCTGATCATTAATGGTAGAACCAAACTTTCAGATGTTGGAACAACTCTTTAAAAGTTCTTTCTTTTATTTTTGCAGTGACTGGATATACGAGAAGGCATCTTTATTTACCATACTGGGAAAGTAAAGCACAAATATTACAATTATCTTTTTTATGCACCAAGAGAGGAAATTTCTAAGAGCCGCTCTAATTATAATTATGGTCAGATTAATCAGAATCTGGTTGATTGTGATTAACCGATCTGCTTAACAAGGTAATTCTTCCAGTTCTCTCTCCATCGAGCTACTATATGGATGAAATTGTACCAATCTCAGTTTAACCAAGAACTACAATTCGACGTCAACCATCATGACTGTAGAGACAGTTTGAAGTGCTGACAGTAGAGAGAAAATAGGACTTGAAACCAGCGTTTCACTTAACAGTTCTATCATCTAGTATATATAATTTTAATATATTGTTTCTGTTTACATAGCATTTTACATACTAAAGGTAGTAAGGCCACCTAGTTATTCTTGCTATCAATGGCAATAGGATTGCTTTCACACAATCTAGTCAAATAACTAGTTACAAAATTTCCCAAATTTTAATAGCTATAAGAAATCTCAATTCCATTTTTTCTGCTCTACCCCTCTCACTATGCTTTCTCTTTGCTCTTTCCCCTTCTTTCACTGATATAATCACATATATATATTCCTCTAGGTACTGCTCTAAATAGTTTTCTCTTTCCACACTTTGAGCTGATTCACTCCCAGGATTTCAACTATCACTTCCATGCAGATGATTCCCAAATATACATTTATAGTTCAAACTATCTCAAGTTGACATTTCCAGCTGGCCGTCCTTCCTGCCATATAAAATTCAAACTCAATATGTTCAAAACCATAATTATAATCTTTCCTTACAACCTGCTTCATTTTCACTACGTTTACAAATGATACTGCTATTGTCCCAATTGTCTAGACTTTAAATGTCAGAATCAGCTTTGACCTCTTCCTTCCACTATCATCCCTGATTAGTTAATCCATGGGAAATTTTGATCCTATTGTTGTAATTTATCTTCTTTTGCCTGGCTATTGCAATATCTTCCTAATAGTTCTTCCTTCTTCCAAATTCTCCCTTATCTGATTCATTGCCATAGCAACAATATTCTTAAAGCACAGGTCAAAGCCTCTCATGACTCTTAAACAAATAAAATGATGTCAAAATACTTTTGAGCAAAGAATCCCAAATCTTTTTCAATGTATCTACTCTCTAGGATGATTCACCATTCTCTAGAATCACTATGCTTTCCTCCCTAGCCTCAGCTCCCCCACTTCCTGTCTTTGATCATACAGATTGTCACCTCACTTTGGAGTATCCTCTATCCCAAGTACAATTGCTACAATTCCACTCTATCTTCAAGATTATGTACAACTGCCATCTTGCACACGAAATCTCTTTCCAATTCCAATTAGTAGGAATTTTCGATATTTCTTTGACTCTCCTATAGAATTTTTACTACAATGTGTTATTTCTTCCATCCACAAAAAGACTTATTAATTTTTCATTAATCTATAAAGTATATTCTGAGCACTTACTACATCCCGCAGACAATGTTAACCCTTACATGGGTTAGCTCATTTAATCCTCACAACTCCTTTGAGATAAGTGCTATTATTTCCAATTTCAGTTGAGGAAACTGAAGCTACAAAGCTAGAAAGTGAAGGAGTGAGAATCTATACCAAGGTGTTCCCACTCCAGCGTCTGTGCTCTTAAGCAACATGAATTTTACAGTTCAAGATTATGCAGTTTTAGGACCTCACCAGAAACTATAAATTTCTTGAGAAGTTGCCTTAGTCAACTTCTGAGATGACTGACTGCCCCGTGTATATTAAATTGATTCCAAAAGGGCAATTAATACAAACAATTTAATCTCTAGGAGTATTTAGTTAATAAACCCCTTTATCCATTCTTTGGATTTTAGATTATTGGTTGGAACTAGAACTAGAGCTATGTAAGTCCAGAGCAGTGAAATATGCACTACCATTGCTAAAACTGTAGGACATTTTGGTCTCCCTACTGGTGATTCTGGGAGCCTTCCCCCAATTATTACACATTTTTAAAAACTTATTTATTTGGGGGGGGGGAGGGAGAGTGCAAGTAGGGGGAGGGGCAGCAGGAGAGAATCTTCAAGCAGACTTCCCGCTGAGCCGGGAGCTTGATCTCACGACCCATGAGATCATGAACTGAGCTGAAACCAAGAGTCAGATGCTCAACCAACTGAGCCACCCAGGCACCCCCAATTATTACAAAGTTTTGAAAACACTTGAGGAAATTGTGGATAAATCTTAATATTTGGTGAGCCCAAAACTATAGCAGTGGTGAAAATAAGAACACTTGTATCTGTACTGTTTATTCTTTTTCAAAATGTTTTTATTTAAATAATTTCATTTTATTCTCATAGTAAAACTGAATTAAGTTTTGTTATTTTACTACTTATGCTCTAACTAAAATAACACTAGGAGGAACTTCTGCTTACATTAAAACAGAACTACCATCTGAACACAATTTTTTAAAAAGCTGAAAAAAATGTTTAGAAAACTTTCTAAGATACATCAAACAACTATCCTCAAGCCTAGACCTTGGAGAGACTAGAAAACTAGGGAGTAGGCAAAGCTCTCAGGGATGCTTTTATAATGGCTGTTCTGGAAGAGTGAACTGAGACACAAAGCTGCACTTATGGTAGACTCCCAAATAGCAATATGCACCCCTCGACCCTCAAAAGTAGAAAAAAATAATAAAAATGAGAACAAAAAGCAGTGAAATTGGAAATATGCATACAATAAAAAGGATCAAGGAAGCCAAAAGCTGCTTCTTTGAAATGACAAAATCAATTAAACCTCTGATATGACTGACCAAGAAAAAAGGAGGAAAGCAATTTCCTAGAAAAATATGGCTTGAAGAAACAAAAAGCCTGGATAGTTCTATAACTATAAAAAAATTGAATCTGTAATTAAAAACCTTCCTATAGGGTGGTAGGCATTAAGGAGGGCACTTGATGTAATGAGCACTAGATGTCATATACAACTGATGAATCACTAAATTCTACCTCTGAAACTAATAAAAAAACAAAAAACAAAAAACCTTCCTATAAACAAAATTCCAGTTGGCTTTATTGATCAGTTCTACCAAACATTCAAGGAAAAAGTATCTCCAACATTACACAAATTCTTTCAGGGAATAGGAAAAATGAGTTCATTCCCGAACTTGCAAACTTTGATACCAAAACTCAATAGAAAAAGGCAAAATTACAGGAAAAAACTTGTCATGAATACAGATGCAAAAGTGCTAAAATAAAAAATTATTAGCATACTGAACCTCACAACTTATAAACTGAACAAACTGGACACTTACCCAAAGAAGGCAAATTTGACTTAACATTAACAATCTATTGAGGTAACTTGCCAAATTAACAGATTATAGGGGGAAATATATAGATATAAGCATCTAAATACATACAAACAAACACATAATAAAATGCAATATCCATTTATATTCTATAAAATAGTCTTAGTGGTCTTAGTGGGATGCCTGGGTAGCTCAGTTGGTTGAGGGTCTGCCTTTGGCTCAGGTCAGGATCCCAGGATCCTGGGATCCAGTCCCAGGTTGGGCTTCCTGCTCGGCAGGGAGTCTGCTTCTCCCTCTGCCAGCCACTCCCCCTGCTTGTATGCATGCTCTCTCTCTCTCTCTCTGATAAATAAATAAATAAATAAATAAATAAATAAATAAATAAATTTAAAAAATATATGAAATAAAACAGTCTTAAGCAAAGTAGTAGTAACAAGATTCCTTAACTTGTAAAACTTCAGCAAATATCTCAATGGAGAAATATTTTAAGTTTTCTCTTTGAGACAGAATCTGTCACCACTTTTATTCAACATTGTATTGGAGGTCTTAGCTAGTTTTGTAAGGCCAGAAAAAGATACAAGGTTGTAAATACTGGAAAAAAATTAAAATGATAAAACTGACATTATTTGTAAATAATATAATTAAGTACAGAGAAAACCAAAAGAATCTACAGGTAATTCATTAGAATGAATATGAGAATCTGAGGAAATTGCTTGATACAAAAAAAACAGTGTATAAAACCAACTGGATTCCTATATATGAACAAAAGCAGTCAGAAATTTAAATTTTTAAGACCACTCATGGTAGCATAAAAAAACAAGTACTAAGGAATAAATCTACAAAAAATGCACATGAGTGTTATTAAAAAACTATCAAACTTTACTGTGAGAAAATAAAGGAGTCTTAGAGGGAGATATATACCATATCCATGGATTAGAAGACACAATTGTAAAAATAACTATTTCCAGAGAGAAAGGGTTAACTAAAAGACCTAAGCCCTTCATGAGGAAATGACCTCGAATTTACCTTTTAGCAACGTTCCCACGGAAATATATTGGATTAGATCAATGTGAAAGGTTAAGTTTGTTACCAGGCAACATTGTTTATTGTAAAAATGACCCTAGTTTGGTGGACTGCATCTAGACTTGGAAGCTTGTCAATAAACTATAAAAGTCTACTGAAAAATAAAGGCTACAGCTTCCCTGTGAGATTCTTGTAATCAAATGTGTCCCTTGAGGGATCTAGCAGTTATACATACAGGCTATTACAAGAGTGTGTATCTTATAAACCATAGTGGTCCACACTTGCCCATCTTACAATTGAACAGTTCATGGCACTGCAGACCTGATGCTATAATGCTACATACTGTATTTCCTGTCCTTCTATAAAGCTAAGTAACCTAGTGCCCAATTACTGTATATACACACACAAAGGGTTTATAATCAGAAAGAAAATTTGCTCTACCACATTAGTATTCGGAGAATGGCATAAGGCACTACTATACACTTCTCCCCAGAAAGGCTAAAATTAAAATTTTTTAATTAAAATGAAGTTAAAATTTTAATGAAATTAAAAATACCAAGTGTTGACAAGGATGTGGAGTAAAGAGAGCTTATACAGAGCTGATGGGTAAACTCTGGCATCATCTATTATGGTAAATCTGAAGATGTGGATATGCTATGACCCAGCAATCCTAGGTTTATAACCTATAGAAATTCATGCTTACACAAGAAATAATACATGTTCGAAAGTGTTCACAGCAGCACTGTTTACAATTTCCCAGATCTGAAAATAAACCAAATGTTCACCAACAACAGAATAGATCTTAAAATTGTGGTCTATTCTGACAGTGAAATATTTCACACATACACAGAGACACAGAGAGAGAGGGAGGGAGGGAGGGAGGGAGGGAGGACAGGCAATTGAGAGATATACAAAATACGTTTAAATCCTAAAACATACTACTGAACAAAAGAAAACAGCAACAAAATCATATATACATGCCATATGATTCCATTTACATAAAAGGAAAAACCAGGCAAACCTAAACTATATTGTTAAAGGATTTGTACTTAGAACTTCTGGAGTGATTTCAAAGATCTAATTCTTTTGGTGTTTACACAGATGTTCACTTAAAATAATTTTCTTAAGCTGCGTATTATGTTTTATGTAGTCTTCTGTATATATTTCGCATTCATTTCTGTTTTACAGCAAAAAAGTTTAAGAAGAATATTGGAATTGCTGGTATTAAAATAATGAAGTAAAGATGGTGGTTTCCCCATTCAATCTGAAAATCACCTAAAGATAACAAGGATACTGCGAAACAAAAGTAAACCTTTTTTCAGCCTAAAGTACGAGATATAATGTAACCTTGACCTGCAATATATGAGCATGTTCCAACTATAAATGAATAAGCAAGTTCCCAAATTACCAGAGGAATCACATATAAATAAAACAAAGAAGACAGAACTCACACAGTGCAAAAAATTTAAAAGTAGAAAGCGTTAATTATGAAGTAGGATATCAGAACCAAGACCAAATATATCTAATAATTATGTAGAATAGAGAGGGTAGAAATAGGCCCACATACAATAGCAGTAGAGAAGAGGATGAACTTAAGGACTTGTGTGAAAAGACTGGTCGTAATATTAACAAGTGTTACTCTTGTTATACGTGTAATCAAATGTGACAACATTTGGAAGATCTGCATGACCTGGAGAATCAATATTTTCCAATGAACAATGATGTTACAAAACCATGCATCAACAAAATACCCATTTCAAAATGTAAGATAAACCAAGGTGTGATTTCAGATTCCACATGGCAAGTAAAAAACTTATCACTTGTGAATTTTGGTGTAGTATCAAAGAAGACAATCCACAATTATTTAAAAAGCCATTAAAGGGGCGCCTGGGTGGCACAGCGGTTAAGCGTCTGCCTTCGGCTCAGGGTGTGATCCCAGCGTTATGGGATCGAGCCCCACATCAGGCTCCTCTGGTATGAGCCTGCTTCTTCCTCTCCCACTCCCCCTGCTTGTGTTCCCTCTCTCGCTGGCTGTCTCTATCTCTGTCAAATAAATAAATAAAACCTTTAAAAAAAAAAAAGCCATTAAAATTCTTTTTAATCTTCCAACTATGAAATACGTGAATGAGGTCAGATTTTCTTCATATACTTCAACCAAATAGCATATTTACAACAGATTAAACACCAAAACTATCTTCTACTAAGCCACGCATCAGAGTATGGTAAAAATTTCATTCTTTTTACTAAATTGTTTTTGCTTTGGAAAATACAGCCATTTTTCATAAAACAATGTTGTTTATGTTAAAATACATGTAATGGTTTATTATTATTTCAAATGAATTAATATATTTTTAAATTTTCTCATTCTTAGTTTCTAATATTATAAACATCAATAGGCATAACTCACATAAAAATTCTTTGGGGTCCTGAATAGCTTAATTTTTTTTTTAAGATTTCTTTATTTGAAAGAGAGAGCGAGAGTGAGAGTGAGAGGGAGAGAGAGAGAGAAAGAGAACGCACAAGCTAGGAAAGGGGCAAAGGGAGACTCTTGGGCAGGCTCTGAGCAGGAAGCCCAACGTAGGGCTTGATTCCAGGACCCCGGCATCATGACCTGAGCCCAAGACAGACACTTAACTGACTGAGCCACTTAGGAGCCCCTTTAATTTTTTTTTTTTTTTTTGAGACAGGGAATGAGGGTGAGTGGGGGCAGGGAGGGGCAGAGGGAGACTCTTAAGGAGACTCCATGCCCAGCATGGAGCCCAACATGGGCTCAATCTCATGACCCTGAGATCACTACCTGAGTCAAAAATCAAGAGTCAGATGTTTAACCAACTGAGCCACCCAGACAACCCTAAAACATTTTTATTATGGTAAAATACACATAATTTAGTATTTACCATCTTAACCATTTTTAAATGCACAGTTCAGTGGTACTAAGTATATTCCTATTGTTGCACAACCATCACCACCATCCACCTCTGGAACACTTTTCACCTTGCAGAACTGAAACTCTATGACCATTGAACAATAATTCCCCACTTCCTCTTTCCCACAGCCCCTGGCAACGATAATTCTACTTTCTGTCTCTATGATGCTGACTACTCTAGGTACCTTATATAAGTGGAATCATACATATTTATCATTTTGTGACTGGCTTATTTCACCTAGCACAATATACACAAGGTCACCCATGTTTTTTTATGTCAGAATTTCCTTTTTAAAACTAAACAATATTTCATTGTACATATATACCACATTCTGTTTATCCATTCATCTGTTGATTGACACATGGGTTGCTTCCATGTTTTAGCTATTGTGAATAATGCTGCTATAAATGTGACTGTACAAATATCTCTTTAAGATCCTGCTTTCAAGTCTTTTGGGTACACATCCAGAAGTGAAATTGCTGGATTATATAGTAATTCTATTTTAAACTTTTTGAGGAACATCTATAGTGTTTTCCATAGTGGTTGCACCAGTTACAGTCCCACCAACAGTGCACAAGAGTCTCAATTTCTCCACATCCTCCCAACACTTGTCATTTTCTTTTTCTTCCTTTCTTTCCTTTCCTTTTTTTACCCTTCAATAGTAGCCATCCTAATGAATGTGAAGTGGTATCTCACTCTGGTTTTGACTTGAATTTCCCTAATGATTAGTGATTTTGAGCATCTTTTCATGTGCTTATTGGTCATTCATATATTTGCTTTGGCGAAATGTCTATTCAAGTCCTTTGTTCATTTGCTTTCTGTTGTTGAGTTTTAGGAGTTCTCTCTATATTCTGAATATCAGCCCCTCATCAGATCTATAACTTGGAAATATCTTCTAATATTATGTAGGTTGCCTTTTCACTCTGTTGACTGTGTCCTTTCATGAGTCCTTTCATGCATTTAAGTTTTAAATTTTCATGAAGTCCAATTTCTCTTTTTTTTTCTTTGTTACTTGTGCCTTTGGCTTTATATCCAAGAATTCATTCTCAAATCCAAACTTGTGAAGCTTCTAGAAGCTTTTTCCAGATATTCAGTTTTTCCAAAACCATTTGTTGAAAAGACTGTACTGTCTCTACTGAATGGATTTGACGCCCTTGTTGAAAATCATTTGACCATATATGCAAGGGTTTATATCTGGGCCCTCTATTCTATCCCACCGCTTTATATGTCTGTCTTTACATCAGTACCACATTGTTTTGGTTACTGTAATTTTGTAGTAAGTTTTGAAATCAAGGAGTGTGAGCCCTCCAAAATTATTCTTTTTCAAGATTGTTTGGCTATTTGGGGAACCCTGAGATTCCATATGAATTTTAGAGTGGATTTTTCTATTTTTGCAAAAAAAAAAAAAAAAAAAAAAAAAAAAAAAAGAAAACTTTTTTTAGGATTTTGGTGGGGATTGCATTAAATCTGTAGATCATTTTGGGTAGTACTGACATCTTAACAATATTAAGTCTTCCAATCCATAAACATAATATGTCTTTCCATTTATTTGTGTCTTAATTTTTTTTTTTAAAGATTTTATTTATTTATTTGACACAGAGAGAGAGAGAGTGTGAGCACAAGTAGGTGGAGTGGCAGGCAGAGGGAGAGGGAGAAGCAGCTCCTGCTGAGCAGGAAGCCTGATGCGGGGCTCAATCCCAGGACTCCGGGATCATGACCTGAGAGAAGGCAGGCACTTAACTGATTGAGCCACCCAGGCGCCCCATCATGTCTTCTTTATTTCATCATTGTTTCCTACTTTTCAGTGTACAAGTCTTTCACTTCCTTAGTTAATTCCTAAGCATTTTATTCTTTTTGATACTACTGTAAATGGAATTGTTTTCTTAACTTCCTTTTCATATTGTTCATTGTTAGTGATAAAAATGTAACTTATTTTTGTGTACCTCTGCAACCTTTGCTGAGCTCATTTATTCTAGCAATATTTTTTGTATGGAATCTTTGAGGTTTTCAATCATCTATGTAGAGGGATAATTTTACTTCTTCCAGTCCAGTTTGGATGTCTTTTGTTTCTTTTTCTTGCTTAATTGCTCTAACTAGTACTTCCAGTATTACACTGAATAGAAGTGGAGAGAGTAGGCATCCTTGCTTTGTTTCTGATATTAGAGTGAAAGCTTTCAATCTTCCACCACTGAGAATGACATCAATTGTGAGTTTTTCATATATGGCTTTTATTATCTTCAGGTAGCTCCCATCTATTCCTAGTTTGTTGAGTGTTTTATCGTGAAAAGGTGTTGATGTTGCTATATACTTTTTCTGCATTTATTAAGATAATAATACAATATCTAGCCTTCATTATGTTAATGTGATGTTGACTGAGTTTTATATGTTGAACCATCCTTGCATTCCAGGAACAAATCCCTCTTGGTCACGATGTGCAATTCTTTTAATATGCTGCTGAATTCAGTTTGCTAATATGTTGTTGAGGATTTGTGCATCAATGTTTATAAGAAATACTGGTCAGTAGTTTCTTTTACTTTTAGTGTCTTTGTCGGGCTTTGTTATTAACGTGATGCTGGCCTTACAAAATGAGTTAGGAAGTGTTCCCTCCTCTTCAATTTTGGGGAAAACTTTGAGGATGATTTGTGTTTTTTCCTCTTTAGATGTTTGGTTGAATTCACCAGTGAAGCCATAAGGTCCAGGGCTTTACTCTGTTGGGAAATTTTTGATGACTGATTCAAGGTCTTTATGAATCATAGGTGTATACAGGTTTTGTGTTTCTTCACGATTCAGTGTTTAGTTTTATGTTTCTAGGAATTTATCCATTTCCTCTAGGTTATCCAATTTATTGGTGTACAGCTGTTCACAGTATTGTCTTATAATTCCTTTTATTTCTGTAGAATTGTCCTCACTTTCATTTTTGATTTGAGTCTTCCCTCTTTTTGTCTCAGTCCATCTATCTAAAGTTCTGTCAAATTTGTTGATCTTTCCAAGAACTAACTTTTGGTTTCATCAGTTATCTCCCTCTTTTTTCAAAGACTTATTTTTTTAGTAGTGTTAGCTGTATAAAAAATGTAGAGGAAAATAGAGATTTCTTACATATCCCCTGCCTCCACACATTCATAACCTCTCCCATTAACAACATCACTCAGCATAATGGTACATTTGTTACCAAGAATGTCATCCATCAACTTACATAGTCACCACTTCTTCTTCTTCTTCTTTTTTTTTTTTTTTAAGATTTGAGAGAGAGCGAGTGAGCATGAGTGCGGGAGGGGCAGAGGGAGAGACAGAATCCCGGGCAGACTCCCCACTGAGTACAGAGCCTAATGCAGGGCTCAATCTTACAACACTGAGATCATGACCTGAGCTGAAATTAAGAGTCAGATGCTTAACTGACTGAGTCACCCAGGCACCCCTAGTTACCACTTCTTTATGTGTGGTGAAAACACCTAGGATATATTCTCTTAGCAAATTTCAAGTATACAACACAATATTTAACTATAGCCACCTTCTTGTATATTAGATCACTAGATCTTATTAATACTACATAAAACTTTGTACCCATTTGACCAACATCTCCCCAATTCCACAGTTTGTCTTAGGGTTCACTTTTGGTGTTGTACATTCTATCAGTTTGGACAAATGTATAATGACATATATCTGTCATTATAATATCATACAGAATACTTTCATTCCTCTGTGCTCTGCCTAGTCATACTTCCCCTACACCCTGCTCCTGGCAACCACTGAGCTTTTTACTGTCTCCCAAATTTTGCCTTTTCCAGCATGTTATTATATAGTTGAACCCATACAGTATGTAGCTTTTTCCTGATTGGCTTCATTCACTTAGTAATATGCATTAAAGTTCCTCCATGTCTTTTCATGTCTTGATAGCTCATTTATTTCTAGTGCTGAATCTAGACCTGCTATCTAGATGTACCACAGTTTATTTACCCATTCACCTACTAAAGGACATTTGGGTTGCTCCAAGTTTTAGCAATTATGAAGAAAGCTGCTATAATCATCCATGTGCAGGTTTTTGTTTAGATCGAAGTTTCCTACTCCTTTGGGTAAATATCAAGGAGCACAACTGCTGGATCACATGGTAAGTGTGTTTACATTTTTAAGAAATAGCCAAACTATCTTCCAAAGTAGCTATATACCATATTGGATTCCCACCAGCAATGAATTAGAGTTCTTGTGTTCTACATCCTCATCAGCATTGGGTGCTGTCAGTGGTTCTGATTTTGGCCATTCTAATAGGTGTTTAGTGGTATCTCATTGTTTTAATTTGCATTTCCCTGATAACATATGAGGTGGAACATCTTTTCATATGCTTATTTGTGATCTTAAATTTTCTTTGGGGGCACCTGGCTGGCTCAGTTGGTTGAGCATCTGCCTTCACCTCAAGTCATGATCTCTGGGTCCTGGGATCGAGCCCCACATCAGGCTCCCTACTTAGTGGGGAGTCTGCTCTTCCCTCTCCTTTTGCCCCTCCTCCTGGCTCATGCTCTCTCTCCAAATAAATAAAATCTTAAAAATCAATCAATCAATCAATCTTCTTTGAAGAGGTGTCTGTAAGGTCATTGGTCCATTTTTAAATAAGGTTATTTGTTTTCTTCTTGTGGAGTTTTAATAGTTCTTTGTATCTTTTGGATAAGTTGTTTTTTTTTTAAGATTTTATTTATTTATTTGACAGAGATAAGAGACAGCCAGCGAGAGAGGGAACACAAGCAGGGGGAGTGGGAGAGGAAGAAGCAGGCTCATAGCGGAGGAGCCTGATGTGGGGCTCGATCCCATAACGCCAGGATCACACCCTGAGCCGAAGGTAGATGCTCAACCGCTGTGCCACCCAGGCGCCCCTGGATAACAGTTTTTAATCAGATGTGTATTTTGCAAATATTTTCTTCATTTGTGGCTTGTCTTCCCATTCTCTCCATATTATCTTTCACAGAGCAGAGGTTTGTAATTTTAATGAAATCCAGATTATCCATTCTTTCTTTCACGGACCATGCTTTTGCTGTGTATCTTTAAAAGGTGTCACCATACCCAAGGACATCTAAGTTTTCCTTTATGTCATCTTCTAGGAGTTTTATAGTTTTGCATTTTATATTTAGGTCCATTTTGAATTAATTTTTGTGATGGGTATAAGGCCTATGTGTATATTCATATTTTACATGTGGATGCCTAGTTGTTCTAGCACCATTTCTTCTATTGTTTTTCTATTCTCTATTTCATTTATCTTTGCTTTTATTTTTATCATTTCCTTCCTTCTGCTAGCTTTGGATTTAATTTGTTCTTCTTCTAGCTTGTTAAGTTGTAAAGTTAGGTTGTTGAATTGAGATCTTTCTTTTTTAAATTTTAATGATATATTTAACACATTATATTAAAAATATTGCCATTCCAATATGTAATTACTGCTTTAAATTATTATTATTACTATTATTATTATTATTATTATTATTATTATATTATTATTATTATAAGACATTTTCTATTCTTGGTTTGGACTAAGTCTTCAAAATTCAGTATGCAGGGGCACCTGGGTGGCTCAGTCAGGTAAGCACCCAACTCTTGATCTCAGATCAGGTCTCCATCTCAGGGTCATGAGTTCAAGCACCATGTCAGGCTCCAAGCTGGGCATGGAGCCTATGTTTAAAAAAAAAAGCCTGCTATGCAAAATTCAGTATGCATTTGGCACTTATAATACATCTCAATTCAGACAGGTGCCGAATGGTTATGTGTATCTGATGGCTACAGTATGATGAGAAAGTACAGTTATAGACTGGTTTGTTTTATTTTTTTATTAATAAAAATTTTACATATTTAAAATTTACATGATGTTTTGATATGCATACTTGTGAAATAATTACTATAGCCAAGACACTTAAGTTGTTTCCATATTTTGGCTATTGTAAATAATGCATCAATGAACAATGAAGTGTGGATATCTCTTTGAGACACTGATTTCATTTCCTTTGGATATATACCCAGAATTAGGATTGCTGGATCATATGGTAGTTTCACATTTAATTGTTTGAGGAACCACTACACTTTTTCCATAATGGCTGTGTCAATTTATATTCCCACCAAAAGTATACAAGGATTCCCGTTTCTCCACAGCTTTGCCAACACTTATCATTTTTTGTCTTTGGGATAATAACCATCCTATCAAGTGTTAAGTGATATCTTACTATGGTTTTGATTTCTATTTCCTGATGATTGTGGTTTTGAGCACCTTTTCATATTCCTGTTGGCCATTTGTATGTCTTCTTTGGAAAAATGTCTGTTCAGGTTGTCTGCCTATTTTTTAATTTTTTTTTTTTTTTTTTTTGCCATTGAGCTGTGAGAGTTCCTTATGTATTTTAGATATTAATCCCTCATTAGACATACAACTTGCAAATATTTTAGCCCATTCTGTAGGTTGCTTTTTCATTTTTTTTTTATTGTTTTCTTTCCTGTGCAGAAGCTTTATGGTTTGATGCAGTCACATATATTTATTTTTGGTTTTGTTGACTTTGCTTTTGGTGTCATATCCAAAATATCATTGCAAGACTGATGTCAATAAGCTTTTCCACTAAGTTTTCTTCTAGGAGTTTTATGGTTGCATGTTTAAATCCTAAATCCATTTTGTGTAGATTTTTGCATATGGTATAAGGGTCCAATTTTATTCTTTTGCATGTGAACATTTTTCTAAGCACAATTTATTGAAGAGACTGTTCTTTCCTATTGTGTATTTCTGGCACTTTTCTGGAAGATCAGATGAATGTATATGTGTGGGTTGATTTCTGGGCTTTCTCTGATGTTCCTTTGGTCTAGATGTCTGTTTTTATGCCAGTACCATACAGTTTTGATTACTATAGCTATGTAATATAATTGGAAATCAAAAAGGGTGATATCTCCAATAATGTTCCTCTTTTTTTTAAAAAAAATTTATTTATTTATTTGACAGAGAGAGAGAGAGAGAGAGACAGCCAGTGAGAGAGGGAACACAAGCAGGGGGAGCAGGAGAGGAAGAAGCAGGCTCCCAGTGGAGAAGCCTGATGTGGGGCTCGATCCCAGAATGCCAGGATCACGCCCTGAGCTGAAGGCAGACGCTTAACGACTGAGACACCAGGTGCCCCAATGTTCCTCTTTCTCAAGACTGCTTTGACTATTTGGACTCTTCTTTGGTTCCATATGAATTTTAGGATATTTTTTCCTATTTACGTGAAAAATGCCACTGGAATTTTGATAAACATTGCATTGAATCTGTAGATCACTTTGGATAGTATGGATATATTTTTTAAACATTTTATTTATTTATTTGACAGAGAAAGAGAGAGAGAGCACAAGCAGGGGGAGCAGCAGGCAGAAGGAGAGGGAGAAGCAGGCTCCCTACCAAGCAGGGACCCCAATGCAGGGCTCCATCCCAGGACCCTGGGATCATGACCTGAGCTGAAGTCAGACGCTTAACTGACTGAGCAACCCAGGTGCCCCAACAGTATGAATATTTTAACAATATTAATTCTTCTAATTCATGAACACAGTATATCTTTGTTTACTTGTGTCTTCAATTTACTTCACCAATGTTTTATCATTTTCAGTGTACAGATCTCTCACCTCCTGTTAAATTTTTTCCTAATTTTTCTTATTTTTGGTGTTATAAATAGAATTGTTTTCTTGATTTCCTTTTCATATAGCTTGTTATTAGTGTAAAGAAACACTACTGATTTTTGTGTGTTGATTTTGTATCCTGTATCCAACTTTCCTGAATTTATTTAGTTCTTTTTTTTTAAAGATTTTATTTATTTATTCGACAGAGATAGAGATAGCCAGCGAGAGAGGGAACACAAGCAGGGGGAGTGGGAGAGGAAGAAGCAGACTCATAGCAGAGGAGCCTGATGTGGGGCTCGATCCCGTAACGCCGGTATCACGCCCTGAGCCGAAGGCAGATGCTCAACCGCTGTGCCACCCAGGCGTCCCTGAATTTCTTTAGTTCTAACAGTTTTTTTAGTGAAGCTTTAGGGTTTTCTACACATAGGATCGTGTCATCTGCCAATAGATAATTTCACTTCTTCCTTTCAGATTGGGTTGCCTCTGTTTACTTTCCTTGCCTGCCTACTCTAAGACTTCTAGTATTATACTGAACAGAAGTGGTGACAGTGGACATCCTTGCCTTTACCAGATATTAGAGGAAGAGTGTTCAGTTTTTCCCTATTGATTATGATGTTAACTATGGGGTTTTCATAAATAGCCTTTATTGTGTTGCAATAAGTTTCTTTGTACTTTGTTGAGACTTTTTATCACAAATGAATGGTGAACTTTGTCAAATACTTTTTTTGCATTTACTGAAACGATCATGTGGTTTTTATCTTTCATTCTGTTTAGGTGGAGTAACAGACTGATTTGTATGTGTATGCTGAACCATCCTTGCATCACAGGAATAAATAACAGTTGGTCATGGTGTATAATCTTTTTTGATGCACTGTTTAATTCGTTTGCTAGTATTTTATATAGGATTTTTGCATCACAAAAATTGAACAGAAATATTGACCTGTACTTTTCTTTTCTTATTCATGAAATTATTCTTATTCATTCGGTATCAGAGTGATGTTTGCTGTATCAAATGAGTTTGGAAATGTTCCTTCTTCT
The DNA here is from genome assembly GCF_017311325.1 of Ursus maritimus. Classification (NCBI taxonomy): domain Eukaryota; kingdom Metazoa; phylum Chordata; class Mammalia; order Carnivora; family Ursidae; genus Ursus; species Ursus maritimus. The sequence goes on from NW_024426774.1 coordinate 56,830,072, forward strand.
ATTTTTTGGAAGGGTTTATGAATTGGTATTAATCCTTCTTTGAATGATTGGTGGAATTCACCTGTGTAGCCATCTGTTCCTGGGATTTTTCTTTGTTGGGATGCTTTGATTACTTCTTTAATCTCCCTATTTGTTATTAGTCTGTTCAGTCTCTATATTCCTTCTTGGTTTTGTTTTGGTAGGTTTTATGTTTCTATGAATTTCTCCATTTGTAGTGAAGTGTTTAAATCCCTTTCTCATTTCCTTCTATGCATATTCTGCAGCTATTTTCTTTGTGGTTACCATTTAACATCCTAAAGTTATAACATCCTAAATTTATACCAGCTTAACTTCAGTGACATATAAAGATTTTCCCCCTTTCACAACTCCATCCACATCCCTTTCATTGTCACAGAATTACATCTTTATGTGTAATTTAGTGTGTTCAACAGCATAACTAATAATTTTTTAATGTATTAGTCTCTTAAATTAAATAGAAAACAAAATCTGGAGTTACAAACAAAAGTTATAATAATGCTACCTTTTATTTTTATTTATTTATTTATTTTAAAGATTTTATTTACTTATTCAACAGAGAGAGAGAAAGCCAGCGAGAGAGGGAACACAAGCAGGGGGAGTGGGAGAGGAAGAAGCAGGCTCCCAGCAGAGCAAGGAGCCCAATGTGGGGCTTGATCCCAGGACTCTGGGATCACGCCCTGAGCCGAAGGCAGACACTTAACTACTGAGCCACCCAGGTGCCCCAATAATACTACCTTTTAGACTAACAATTTTTAAAAACTGTATTAATCTCTTAAGCCATGTAAAAAAACAAAAAGTGGACTTACAAACCATTATAATACTACTACCTTTTACAATGAACTGTGTATTTACCTTTACTGAGACCTTTATTTGTTTATAGGGATTCAAGTTACTATCTAGCGTCCTTTCATTTCAAACTGCAGGACTTTTGGGGTGCTTGGGTGGCTCAGTCAGTTAAGTGTCTGCTTTCAGTTCAGGTCATGATCCCAGAGTCCTGGGATCAGCTCTGTGTAGAGCTCCCTGCCAGGGGGTCTGCTTTGCTGTCTCTCTCTCTGCCCCTCCCCCCACTCATACTCTCTCAAATAAATAAATAAATAAAATCTTTTAAAAAAATTTACAAACTGCAGGACTTTCTTCAGCATTTCTTGTAGGACAGGTCTAGTGGTAATAAATTCTTCAGCTTCTGTTTATTTGAGAATATCTTAATTTATCCCTCACTTTTGAAGAACAGTTTTTCCAGGTATAAGATTTTTGATTGACAGTAATTTTCTTTTAGCACTTTGAATATATTGGCCACTGCATTGTGTCTTCTGAAGTTTCTGATGACAAATCTGCTTATGATTTTACTGAGGATCCTTTGCATATGATGAGCTGCTTTTCTCTTGCTGATTTCAAGATTCTTTATTTGTCTTTGGCATTCAAGAATTTGCTTATAATGTGTCTCAGTGTGGATGTCTTTGAGTTCTTCATAAGTCAATCTTCTTGGTGTTTATCATATCTTTCATCAAATTTGGGAAGTTTTCAAGTATTATTTCTTTAAACAATCTCTCTTCCGCTTTCTCTCTCTTCTTCCAGTACTCCCATAATGTGTATATTGGTCCACATGACAGTGTTCCCTTCTTCCAAGTCCCTAGGCTCTGATCATTTTTCTTCTACCTTTCTGCTCCTTAGACTCTATAATTTCAATTTTGCTATGTTTGAGTTCATTGATTCTTCTGCCTGTTGAAGCCTGCCTTTGTTTCCTACTTTACCTTATTTCCAGAATCCTTTATCTTCTCAAACTTTTAAGGGTATAAAAGGGTTCTGAGACTCAAAAAAAAAAAAAAAGTTTGAAAATTACTGGTGTAAAGTATGTAGAAATGTAGGTATAGGAATGCTATATTTTTAAACGATCAAATCAACCAACACCATCTTTGAGTGTATCAAAGAAAATAAACATAAGAAGACTAACTGGTGGCTTAAATTTAAATTGTAGACTCTATACTAAAGAACTGATTATAGAAAGATTCACCCTGTTATGTCATTATTGAGGAGTAAAAAAGTTGAAGAGATGAAGAACACTGTGTAATACAGTGTTTGCAGGATATATCAATATTCATGATGTTTCCTTATGGGGATATGCCTAGTCACTTATGAAATTATATACGTTCCAATAGTAAGTTTGCCAGAAACACAAAGAAAGTGTTGATTCCATGCCTATAAAAATGATTATTAAATATGAAAAAATCCATTCTATAATAGAGTATTTGGGCTATATAAATGTCCCCATTTGGCCAGAAGCCCTTACTACAATTATTTCTTTAAAACTTACTACTGTAAGTACAAATCAAATGGTGGTACAGAGTTAGTGAAATTTCAGGCCCAATTATTATTATATAGGCAGTAACATCAAAAAGAGAACAGTTGATAAAAAAAACAACAATTGTTATAAGAGTGCTGGGAAATACTCCTCTGTGCATCTCTTCTGCTCCTACACATCTTTCTAGGCTCTCCAAGAGTGAGAAGTCCTGACCGCTTTTTATCAGATCATTCTTCACAGATAAGCAATCAGCCCTTAAGATTGAGGTAGTATCTCTGCCTGGGATAAAGAGCAGACTTGTTTAATGATAGCTATAAATGTAGTAGATTCCCCAAGCTCAACGTCCTTCAGATGTGATGCAACCACAGTGTGTGCAGCTTCTGTCTGACCCTTCATCTCACCATTATGGGACTTGGTGGCAAAAGGAACCAACCAAAATATGCTGATACTTTTTTTTTTTTTTTTTTAAGTAAACTCTACCCCCAACATGGGGCCTGAACACATGATCCCCAGTTCAAGAGTCACATGCTCTACCAACTGAGCCAGCCAGGTGCCTCAAAACATGCTGATACTCTTGCTGTGAGTAATAAAACCCTTTGTCTCTAACTCAGGAGTCCTGTCTTCTTCCAGCACCCATGAAACAATAAAAGGTATTTGATCACCTTGCAAGTAGGGTACAATTCCCACGCCTGATGCATTTTATTCACTCTGTCTTTTGGAAAGCTTATTTATGATAACACACATGTAAAACACATGTGTTAATTCTACCAATACAGACTGAATTTATAAAATAATTACACATTATCACAAGTCAGTTAAATAGAAGAGAAAGAATCATGAAAAACTGACTGTCTTTCACTTGTCAAAATAGTTCTTTAACAGATTTTCTTATGAAGAATTATAGGAAAGATTGTGAGCCCTAATAGTATATGATTTTACAATGACTCCTCTGTAAAATCTTTTGCATCAGTCAACTTCTAAAAGAGTTTGCAGAAATTTTTAGAATTACTACAAACAAAAAATCACAAATATTTCGAATTACTAGGTTATAATACAGAACTATGATATCTTTAAAAAGTAGATGGGCAAGTCAGGAGTGTAAGACTGTAAAGCAAAGAAAAAAGCAGAAAAAGAGACTTAAGGGAGAATAACTGCTAATGCACAATATTCTTATATTCTGAATTTGAGTTTCCAACATACACCCATTTATTTTACAAACTACTCTTTCTCATCAACATGCAATCCATTCACAGAAGATGTGAGGTAGGCCAAACTTCGCTTATTAGGAGAGTTCCCACTCATTTCTACTTTAGCCATTTTGTTCTGCTGTGCAATTTTATGAGAAAGGATATTCTTATGGCTTTTCAGTGATACCACCCCATATCTTATATAACCTAACAAGTATTGATCCAGAGTATAGGGAACAGAAGCTGCAAGTAAATGCAGCTTTAAGGGATACTAACAAAATCATGCAAATTTTATCCATATAATTTATTTATACAAAAATTTTTTTTCTGTAAACAAATGAAAATAAGCTTAATTCTCCTGTAAATATACTATAACTAAACCATATATAGACTGTCATAAGGGATAAGTTATGTTCATAAGTATATGTAGCATAAGAAAAGGACACACCATTGTTAAGATCATATGGACTCTGGAATCAGTCAGATGTAGGACGGAGTCCTAAATTTATCACATAATGTCTTCCTTAAAGATATGTAAATAATACAGGTGCTAACTCTTTTTCTATTTCATGGACGTATATTTTCCCTATCATTTTTCTTTTCAGTGTCATTTTAATTTTAATTTTTTTATAGTACAACTTCCTTTTATGGTATCTTTTGCTTCGTTTGGTTTAGAAAGTTACTTTCTCTCCAGAGATCTGGTAAATATTAATTTTTCTTCTTTAAAAATAATTTCATGTTTTAATGCTTTCTTCCACCTAGAATACATTTTTGGTAAATGGTGTGAAGTAAGGTTCTGAATTATTATCTTAACATAATTTCCTGAATTGTACTTCATTGTTCTATAATGCTTCCTTTACAATACCTTATTATGTAGGTGTATATATGGGTCTTAATGAGATCGTGTTCATTTCTGGGCTAGAAATTCTGCTTCAGTGTCTCACCTAATGTTTTTTATCAGTATATTACTATTTTATAATATGCTTTATTTAATATCTTGTAGGGATAATCAAACCTCATTAACCATCACCTTTTTTTGAATGTTTTAAAAAAGCTATTCTTAAACATTTAATTTTTCCTAAATAAATTTTTAATCATTCTGATACCATCCTAAGAAATATCCTGTTCCAATGTTTATAGCAGCATTATCAACAATAGCCAAACTTTGGAAAGAGCCCAAATGTGCATCAACTGATGAATGGATAAAGAAGATGTGGTATACATATACAATGGAATAGTACTCGGCCATCAAAAAGAATGAAATCTTGCCATTTGCAACAACATGGATGGAGCTAGAGTATATTATGTTAAGCAAAATAAATCAGAGAAAGATAAATACCATATTATTTCACTCATATGTAGAATTTAAGAAACAAAGCAGATGAACATAGGGGAAGGGAAGAAAAAAAGAGAGGAAAGCAAACCATAAGAGACTCCTAACTACAGAGAACAAATTGAGGGTTGACGAAGATGAGGTGGGAGGGGGATAGGCTAAATGGGTGATGGGTATTAAGGAGGGTACTTGTATTGAGCACTGGATGTTATACGTAAGTGATGAATCACTAAATTTTACTCCTGAAACCAATATTATACTATATGTTAACTAACTAGAATTTAAATAAAAATTTAAAAAAGAAATATCCTGTTTACATTTTGATTATGGTTACATAAATTCTGTTAAGTATCTAGAGAAGATGGGTAGATACCTTCACAATATTTAACATTGCCATTAAAATAAAATGAAATAAGTAAAATGCCAAGAAGGGCTCAGAGAGTATTATATAATCTCATTCAGTACTTCATCTTCTGTTTTTTTTTTTTTACAACTATTAGAATAAGTTGAAAACTAAAATCCATATAAAATGGCATGCATGTTATTTAACATTCAGAACAAATTTATTGTCCTATAACTGCTAAATATCATCTTTTTTAAAGATTTATTTATCTGACAGAGAGAGAGAGAGAGAGAGTTGGGAGGGAGGGGCATAGGGAGAGAGAATCTGAAGCAGACTCCCTACTGAGCGCAGAGCCTGACACAGGGCTCAATCTCAGGACCCTGAGATCAGGACATGAACCGAAATCAAGAGTCAGACGCTTAACTGACTGAGCTACCCAGGCACCCCTAACTGCTAAATATTAGTGAATGTATTTTAATTTAAGTGTTAGATATGTTATCCATTTATAAATTAGTAAAATTAAATTGTAAATATTCACATTTATGAAATTAAAATTACAGATTCCTCTTCTCCTGGTGCATATTTAAAATATAACCTGAATTTCAACAATTCATTTTTAAAAGTCTCCAATAAAAATCTGCATATAAAGCAAGGCACAATCATACCAATTATAAAAATAAATTATAAAAAAGAAATACTTTTTTATAGTAATCTCAGTGTGAATTTTTAAAAATCCACTTACAGACCATATAGAACATAAATAAAAGAGAAATCCTGATCTAAGAATGTTAACCATGGGGAAAGTATATTTGTAAATATTTCTCTAAGAGATATATATTTAATTTATTAATAACTCCATAGAATATAATACAGTACATATTAATATGTACTGTATTATACATTGTACATACAATACTTACACTGTCTTATCCAGTTTTTCTGCAAGTTTTGGCTATTATTGGACAGGAGTAAATCATATTCAATTACAGATGCAATTCTTGAATAAGTTAGCAATAGAATATCGATTTTATGACATTGGGATGCTGACTTAGGCTGTCCTTCTCAACTTCAAAATTTTAAAATATTTTTAAAGGGCAGATTTATTAAGGCATAATTTACATACAAAATCCGCCCTCTGAAAATGTACAGTTTGATGAATTTTACAAATTGTACAGTCATGTACAAATACATTTCTCATTATTTTACTCAGTTCTCTAATTTGAGCCAGTATTAGCAGCTTATTCCCACCCTTTCCCTGACCCCATTTCAGCCCTTTTGCTCACTGAATATATAGGTTATAAAAGCAAATAAAAATGATTTGTTTAATACATTTCCCAACACTGACAATTTGGGGAGATTACGTATTTCAAAATAAAGCCAAAACTGATACAGTACAAGTTAGTATAACATTTGGTTTTATTTTCACAGATTGCATTAATATATTTTTGCAGGAAACATTAGAAAGATTAAAGAACTAATAGACTAGATTCATAGAATTCTATTTTTTCCCAAAAATCCTTATACATACTGCTGGCTTCAAGATCAAAATTTGTATCAACAAAATAGAAAGAATGAAATGTCTGAAGATTTCCAGAAAGACAATTATAATCTTTAGATGGTAGGCTTTTCAAATGATTTGAATATGACAGTTTTACTGTTTTACTCTTGAATACACTAAGGGCTTAATTTTTTTCATTATCATTTGGTTCTATAATTCCAGAAATAATGATTTACTTAAAAGCTGTATGTTTAACAGAGAGATTTAAAATGCTTCAGCTACTATTTTCAATCTAAACAAGAAACCTGCCTTGATTTGAAAGATTTGACATTTTCTTTCTAGGAATTGTCATATTGCCCAAATTAGCTTATTATTAGGAGCTTTGTTGTTATAAAAAGAGAATAAAAACATGCAACAAAAATCCATCCCATCTTTCTTTTTTAGTTCTGTAATTATCAAGAGCAATTTGATTTATTTGCCATTGAATTCATTTACCTAGAAAAATCATACACAATGTTCAGGCTACAAATTAAGAACTGGGTGGTTATGCTTTCCTATATGACAAGTAAAAGCTTGTAAAGAAAAGTAGAGGCATAAAAGCACTGCAGTGTTTTTAATGAAACACATTTACCCGCCTTGGGTAAAAAGTAAAAGTAGCTCATAGCTGCAAAACTTTGTACTAATGCTTAGTGTGGCACACTACTTAATTGAAAGATTCTTAATTAAACATGCCCCACCAAAAAACCTCACCAAATTGCATTTGCCACCAAATGACTAACAAGTACACAACAGTTGGAAACTGTCAAAATATTTTACAGCTCAATTGTAATTACCAACCAAGTCTAAGCATGCCCTGAGTGGGCGTTAACTACATCTTGGGGGATGCAAAACATTAAGCAGCAGTCATTTTTTTTGTGGTTTCTAATTTAAAACTCCTAAATAATTCCAAGACTTTTGCAGCCTTTAGTGAAAAATCAGCAAAAGATCAATACAAGATGTAATAATTTATCATTTTCATAGATTGACTAGTGAGAAGGGCCTTTTATAAGGTCATCTGGCTTATCCCTTACCACTATAACTGAATATATTGATTATTTGGTTATTCGCCTTTGAAAATGTATTAAGTGATCTTAAGATGTTAAGTGTTTTCTGTCATCCTTATCACAATAGATGTAGCCAAAAATAACTGGGAAGGTGTGATTATGGAGAAATGTCAATATGGAAGTACAGCTGGTGAGTTTCCAGAGGGGAAAATGCAGACATCGTTTGCCATTTGAAGTAGGACAGCATCCAGCCACTCTTCACTCCCTCCCCAGAAAGTACACCAAGGAGTGGAATACAGCTTAAGGCTCTGTGACCACCCAAATTTGTTATCTCTTACCAATAGAAAAGAACTGGGTTAATTACTACTGACCACAAGCAGTGGTGGAATACTACCTTTTACCAGGTATCATATTCATTCACTATTCTTTTTTTTTTTTTTTTAAGATTTTATTTATTTATTCGACAGAGATAGAGACAGCCAGCGAGAGAGGGATCACAAGCAGGGGGATTGGGAGAGGAAGAAGCAGGCTCATAGCGGAGGAGCCTCATGTGGGGCTCGATCCCATAACGCCGGGATCACGCCCTGAGCCGAAGGCAGACGCTTAACCACTGTGCCACCCAGGCGCCCCTCATTCACTATTCTTACTATCAGATGGGGACAAAATAGAAAGCATAATTTACCATGCATTATATAAGCTTTGTTTTTCTGAGTTCCCTAACTATATTTTTGCTGAAGAAGATATCAATCAGGGGAATGTTCAAAAAGCAGATGTATAATGTACTCTGAACATTCCAGTGTTTCAAATTTAAAATGGAATTATATTACATTATTTAATTTAAAATACACTTTAAAATGTATTATGGTTACACAGGAAGCCTCAATTATACCTGTTTTATCTTAAGCAGGAAGATGGGCACACAGGTGTTAATTGTAAATAATCCTTTTACCTTTTTATTTTTTTATTTTTTTTTTTTAAAGATTTTATTTTTATTTATGTGACATAGAGACAGCCAGCGAGAGAGGGAACACAGCAGACGAGTGAGAGAGGAAGAAGCAGGCTCCCAGCGGAGGAGCCCGATGTGGGACTCGATCCCGGCACGCCGGGATCACGCCCTGAGCCGAAGGCAGACGCTTTAACGACTGCGCCACCCAGGCGCCCCCCTTTTACCTTTTTATATGACTGAAAAATTCCATTGAAAAATCACACAAAAAAATCTCGTAGTAGCCACACAAACTATCAATTATTTAAGTATAGTTCTTTAATAAATGCATTCCAATTAAATCATAATGTGGGCTAATAAGAAAAAGGTTTAAAGAATTAAATAAATTTAAGGTTCTGTATGGTTCTCAGAAGAATCATAATCACTTAGCCATTAGGACTACAACTAGATGGAATGTTCAAACAGAACTGGAAATGCTGATTACTGCCATGTAGTCAGAGGAGCTGAATGGGTCACCTGCTGACAGTGAGAAAATTAAATTTTCTTAACAATTTAAAAAAATATTTTATTTATTTGAGAGAGAGAGGGAGCGCACACACAAGCACAGGGGAGGGGAGAGGGAGAGGGAGAAGCAGACTCTCTGTGCAGCAGGGAGCCCAACTCTGGGCTTGATCCCGGGACTCCAGGATCATGACCCAAGCCAAAGGCTGATGCTTAACTGACTGAGCCACCCAGGTGCCCCTTAGCAATTTTTTTTCAAGATTTGTTTATTTGAGAGAGAGAGCGCATCACACAAGCAGGAGGAGGGACAGAGGGAAGGAAGACAGAATCTCAAGCTGACTCCCCACCAAGCCCAACTGGGGCACCATCCCACGACCCTGAGATCATGACCTGAGCCCAAACCAAGAGTTGGATGCCTAACCGACTAAGCCATCCAGGTGTCCCAACAATATTTTCTACATTGGACACAAAGTTTGTGGAAGAAATAAATGTACATTACAGTAATATTGTGTAGGCTATTGGTCTGAACTTTTAATCGCATGCCAATATCAGAAAAACAGTAGAAACATTCTCATAGGTATACATTTATTTATGTATTATATACACATACTACTGTGTATTATAAAACATATGCCACAAATGGAAATTTAAAAAGAGAAGAAATTAACAATTAAAATATTTTACTTTACTTAATAATGGTATAAAAGCAGATTTTTCTCTCATTATATAAAAGAACAATGTGATAGAAAAGGCTTAAATATTTTTTTTTTAAATCATGGTTTAACAATTTGAATGAAGGTCTAAGGCATATACATTGATACTTGGTTTGAATGGCTGTCATAGCTAAAAAAGATACATCACAAATATACATTAATCTAAATGCAAAAAGTACATCATTGGTTGTACTTAATAAATCAGGATACTCATTTTTCAATGCAATCTACCAATTTTGCAAAGGATCTTTGTTGATACTCACTTGGTTTCTATTTCCTTTTTTTTTTTTTAGTTCTATTTCCTGATGTCCATTAGGTACAGTTAAAACCCTAATTTTTATTTGGACCTTTAAACAGTTCAGAAATTGTTTTCAGCTTCTGAAAGTATACTGACATACAAGGTGGCATAGGTGGTGTTGTTAGCAACAAAACGAGAAAATATTTCTGTAGTCAACACTATAGGCTGGCTAACCAACATCCATCCATTCTCATGCCTGCTTCTTGTAAGGAAATCAGGACAAGTCTGGTACTCATTTTTTTCCTAACTTACCTCGTAGCAAAGGATAGCCATGTGACATAGTCTGGACAATGTAATATGAATGGAAGTTTACAGAAATATGAAAATCCAATGAATATAAGAAGTTTATGATTTCTTGACAAAAAGGATAGATGTAAAGCTTCCTCTTGTATTTGTACTCCCCTTCCCACAGGCTACCTTCTACCCTCTACCTGACACATGAGCTTCTAGTATGTAGATACATAGGCTAAGTGTAGGTACCCATGTTAAGCTGCATATTAAATATTAGTAAAGTTTAATTTCTTTCTTAATTTTAGATTAAAGCATGTAGATACAAGTTTGAATATATTCTTCCCACACCCAATGAACTGTCCTGAGCCCTCCTTCGAGGTCACACATCTCACTTTGGAAGCCACTATTTAAATAATTCAAAGGGCTAGATATGCTTAATAAAAATACTTGCAACAATCCCATGACTTATAATTATCCACATTTCAGAGACAAGCTTCAGACAGGTTAACGGACCCGCCCCAAAACAAATAATACATGAACAGAAAGACTATAAATGATTTTTTATGGAGAATATTGATTGGAGAGTATTCTTACAGAATAAAATTGTTTTTGTTCCATTTGCCAAACTGTACACACATACACTTAAACTACACAAAGAATATGCCAATTGTTAAAAGAAGAAATAATAGTTAAATAGCCACATTTTATATGAACTTTCCATGAGTTAACAATGCTGCATGTTTATATGCTGTGCTTCCTTATATTGAATTTGATATGCAGCAACTTCAGAAAGACCTATTTTAGTTCCTATCATAATACCTGTTTATTAACAAAACTGTGGCCCTTGACACTGATCCTAAGTCAGTAAATCATCAACAAATGTTTACAATACTCGTTCCCTTCCTCTTATGAAAGGTACCAAGGATACAAAGGTAAGACATGGTCCTTGGCACTGAAGAATTCATAACTGAGTAGGGAGGCATAAATAACAATCATAACATAATATGATGAGGGTGATAAAATACATTTTCACACAGTGCCATGGGTTCACATAGTAGAAAGCGTCATTTGAGCTAGACCTCTAAGGGACAAGCTGCTTTTCCCCCAAAGCTTTGCAAAAATACAGAAAATCTGAAACTTCTTAATGCCTACCCAAATGGATGTCTGATTTAATGTGGATCATTTCCAAGGCAAAACCAGGAACAAAGACAGGTATGAAGCTCCTAAAAGTCTCAGGCTTGCGACTAAAGTCAGAGGCCAAAGATAGATACAGAGATGGCAGAGAACAGCAGTTCTTAAAATTTTTGGTTTCAGGACTTCTTTATACTTTTAGAAATTACTGAGAACTCCCAAAGAGCTCTTGTTTATGTGGATATACCTACTGATATTTACTATATTAGAAATTAAAACAGAAAATTAAAAATACTTAGTTTTTAAAATCTTATGTTAACATATCTCTATTGAACCAGTTATATTTTCCAAAGAAAAATAGCAAGAAGAGTGACATTGTTTCACATTTTTGCAAATCTCTTTAATGTCTAGCTTAATAGAAGAAAGCTCGGGGACGCCTGGGGGGGGGGTGCAGTCAGTTCATTGTCTGACTCTTGATTTCGGCTCAGGTCATGATCTCAGGGTTGTGAGACTGAGCCCCGAGTCAGGCTCTGCGCTGGGTGTGGAGCCTGCTTAAGATCTCTCTCTCCCTCTCCTTCTGCCCTTCCTCCCACCCCCCCCACCCATGCTCACACACTCCCTAATAAAAAAATAAATCTTAAGGAAAAAAAAAGGAAGATTGCCAGATTCTCATATTTGCTACTGTTTTCAATCTGTTGTAACATGTTGTTTTGGTTGAAGTAATAAAGATCTAGCACACAGATACACAGCTGACAGGGGACATTTTAAAGCCTTTTCAGACAACTGTGACTATTCTTTGATACTATACCAAAATTCACAAGTGGTGGTTTCTTAAAGATTAGTTGCTATGTAGACTCTGAAAACACACTGATGAACTTTGCAAACTCTGTTAATGTTAAAATCCATCGATCATTTTGCACTTTGAAAAGAATTTTTATATATACATAATTTTAAAACATTATCCACTGGTCATTTGGAAAACAGATTCCCTGACAATGTTGCCATGTTTCATTATATAATATTGCAAATAACATTTCTTAATATTATCACCTACCTTTTCAGAAAAGTTTTTTAAGTACTGGGAAGATCTCAAGTTCAAAGTGGCAGAAATGAGTCTTTGAAAATTCTGATTTTTGCTTGAAAGCTCTAATTTTATCACTGGCAACAAATACTGTCAGTTGTTTCCCTTGAAGTGACAGGATCATTTTGTTCCTGTTCTGAGAAAATATGTACCAAATAACCAAGTCTAAATAACCAGTCTGTCAGTCATTCTTTCCAGTAAAAATGGTGTTCCCCGACACAAACACCTAACCAAGCTTACAACCCAAACAATAGAGCAAGTCCTTCCTTTTGAGATAATGGTAGTACTTTGATGTGCAGGAGCAGTGTTTTATGCATACTTTCTAACACAGAATATTAGAAGACTGTGTACTCTGAGATCAAGATTTAATAAAATGAATAATTTTTACTGCTTCATAAAGACATTCTTAAGTGAAACTGGTTTGTTTGTTTTTTAACAAAAGTCTGCTTGGCCATGAAGAATACAATGACTTCTTTTTTTTTTTTTTTTTTAAGATTTTATTTATTTACTTAACACAGATAGAGACAGCCAGCGAGAGAGGGAACACAAGCAGGAGGAGTGGGAGAGGAAAAAGCAGGCTCATAGCGGAGGAGCCTGATGTGGGGCTCGATCCCACAACGCCGGGACCATGCCCTGAGCCGAAGGCAGACGCCCAACCGCTGTGCCACCCAGGCGCCCCGAATACAATGACTTCTACTAACAATTTGGTGCCACTGCTCTTGATTCATTTGTAGGTGCGAGTGGGTTTTACCCACGATTTCTTTTGCCCCATCTGTGCAAATGGCAACATGGTGAAAAAAGCAAATAATGTCTTAGTATTATTATGAAAATGTCCTTTAATTCACAAACCCAGTGAACTATCTCATGGACCTCCAGAAACCACACTTTGAGAAGAGACAGCAAGAGAATTAGCATCAAGGCAGAGGTTTATTCATTTATTCCACTACAGTATTTATTTTGCTAAGGGTGCTAACCCTGGGCCTAGGAACTAGGATCATCTTGGTGATGAAACAGTCCCTGCCCTCTAACAGAGGCCAACCCAGGGACTGAAGCTAATCGAAATTAAGCGTGGGAATTCCTTACAATATATATATATTTTACATATTCAAATTAGAAGTTTGGAGAGTTGTGGTTATTACATAATAAATACTACAAGAAATCAATGGCAGTTTAATATCTACTGATTACTTTTAACAGTTTTACTGTAAATCTTCAAAGACCTTAATTTTAGTATTGAAGTCAAAACTTAAAAGGTTCCAAGGAATTAGATGGTGGTACAGTATAGCAAACAGATAATGCATACCCAATTAATGGATGCTGAATAGTACTGAAAAATGATTTGCATTGCTGGCTTCTTTTCTACTTTATTGTTTACAAATCAGCAAACAAGCAGGCTCAGGAGTACTATGGAAGCTGTGTGCTTGGCCTTTAGTGGGGAAGAGGCTCCCACTGCTACTTGGCAATCTCTTTTCCTTCAGAAACACTATGGGTAGGTACTGGAGAGAATGAACACTCCCTTTAATTGTTAATTATTCCATTCCTGTATGATTTGTGGCCAGCTCCTCAGCAACAAATAAAATAAGTGCTCTGCCCAGACAAGAAGGAAAACAAAATAAAACAATACACTGGCTTTAATGGGTCCCTTGAAAACTATCTCTAAAAGTTAATGTAACATTATGTAACTCATGAAGTAGAGATTATTCTGTCCCCAACTCCTTTAACATATACATCCTATACCAGTGGTTTTCAACCATTTACAGCTGCAATCTCACCAAGTACATTATTAAAGAATCTAGGTGTCAGGTAGAATAAAACAATTTTAAAATCCTCATACCTTCTTCCAGAAAATACATTTATATATGTTTCATCTATGATACAATTTTAAGAAAGTTAAAAAAAGTGCTTTCATTGAAAAATCTTTATAAATTTTAGGCGACTGTCCCCTCTCTTCCACAATACATATACATGTTAGATACCTCAGTTCAAGAGCACTTTGGAAACAAAAACAAACCAATGACAAGAATCATGAACTTTTTTTCTTTTTCAGCCTCACTAATGCTCCACACCTCTACCCTGAGGATTTGAAAGTTGCTAAGGAAGGGAGGAAAGATTAAAAAAGAACTCCAAGAAAATGACCTAATGTCTTTTTGCGGGGTGTCAGATTCTAAGACAAATGCATTACGAACAACAACAGTAGCAGCAACTAATACAGAATTTACTGTGTTCAAGGCACTATTCTGAGTACTTTACATATATTACCATATTTAATCCTCACAATAGCTCTATGAGATAAGCATTATTATCCCTATTTTATAGATGAGTACACTAAGAGTGAGCTTAAATAACTTGTTCTGCTTCTTAAGAAGCATAGTCTATGGACTTGGCAGTTTGATTCCAGGCCAAATAAACGACTCGCGGGGCACCTGGAGCACCTGGGTGGCACAACTGGTTAAGCATCTGACTTTGGCCAGGTCAAGATCTCAGGGTCGTGGGGCTTTTTGTCCCTCTGCCCCTCCCCCTGCCCATGCGTTTGCTCTCTCTTAAATAAATAAATAAAACCTAAAAAAAAAAAAAAAAAAGAATATACGACTCATTTCGTGCTATGATCTCAGGGTACCAAGGATCTTAGGGAAGATTCAGTACCCTGAAAAATCATTCTTTCTGTAACTGACTCAGAAATGAAATATTATCTTGAAAGAATACTGTGTTGGATCCAGGGACCTGAATTCTACTTCTGATCCTGAATTTGAAAGAGCTATATGGTATTAGTCTTAATAACATCCAATCTAGTTTTTGGTTTTATCATTTGTAAAACAAAAAAAACAAAAGAGGAGTGAATTAAGATTCATTTATTCAACTAAAAAGCACTAAGTACTTATTAAGTGCAAGGCAATATGCATTACTGAGAACGTGTTTAACCCATGTAAAGTCTATTTTCCCTAATATCTCACAAGAGGACCCTGCAGCTATTTTAGCTTGCACCTTAAAACTTGGCATGCCTTTTAAAGATGAAAGAGATGAAACCAAGCCAAAGAAGTTTAATTATTTGTCACACAAGGAAATCTAAGGTAAAATTGGTCAAAACTCCTCAGTTATTCTAATTTAATCAAAGCTGCCACAAGGAACTATGTAGTGAATTTTTCATTCAAGAAAAATTTACTGAACATCCATTACCTGTTAGGAATGGCAATATAATAGCAGACAAAATAAGTCCCATTTTTATGACATTTACACTTGCAACAAAGGAAGAACTTAATAAGCGGTTAAAATTTTTATTTAAAAATATGACCTTAATGGTTTAAGTCACAAAAACATTGTTAAAAACACTTTTTTTCCTAGCTAGATTTCCACAGAAGCTTTATCCAACTTTCAAAAGGTATCTTTAAGAAATGTTTAAAATCAAACACAATGGTATTAAAATTTAAGTACATTAATTAGTTTTATTACAGTACAGTACAAACTTTGTAATCTGAGTTATAGGTACAAAGTAATTATTCACTAACTTGGCACAGGTTTAGCGTATTAAATCAGTTTTTTCAAGCATCTATAGTTTCATTCCACTTCCAATCTACAAGTAATTCTCTTCTAAATTAGCACTTTTCAAATATGTCAGCCATCAGAATCACTTGGAATAATGGGAGAGTCAGGTGACATATAGTTAAAATGGATTTTCTGTGGCTCCACCCTTGAAAATTCTGATTCAGTAGGTAAGAGGTGGGTCCCAGGTGATTCTGATCCAGCTAGGCAACTATGGATTCTCATCCACAGTTATTCTTACCAGTTTGCATTTCCATCTTCTGGTCTCAAACATATTTTCCTTTTAGTATTCAGAGAAGCAATTTTGCTATGGTATAAAACCTTAGAATTTCTCTTCAGTTTCTAGAATTAATTAAGTCTTCCAGTAAACTCTGACCTGGCTTGGGTCCCCTAAAGATTCTGCTCACAAGAATTTACTGGGTATTTCCTCTGATCTGGGCCAATAGCACCAGGTTCAATTCTTTTGCGTTAAATATTTAATTTAAAATATATGTGTATGCATTTACAAAAATTTGTTAAGATACTACTATGTGCCACACTGTTCTAAGCACTTGAGACATCAGTGAAATATTAGGTAAATAAAATGAATGAATTCCTGCCAAGGCAGAACACACATTTTTTTTTTCAATTACATACGGAATACTTACCAAGACAGTTACATTCTGGGCCATAAAAAAAGTTTCAATAAATTTAAAAACATTGAATCGCATGAGTTGTGCTCTCTAACCACAACAGAAGTCAGACATCAAAAAAAGAAAGATATTTAGAAAAATCTCAAGTATTTGGAACTAAATAACAATTTCTAAATAGTCCATGGTTCAAAAGGGGGGAAAAAAAAAGAAAAGAAAAAAATCAAAAGAAATTAGAGAGTATGTTGAACTGAATGAAAATAAAAACACAACATGTCAAAATTTGTGGGATGCAGCTAAAAAAGTAATGCTTACAGGTAAATATATAGCATTT
Source organism: Ursus maritimus (assembly GCF_017311325.1). Lineage (NCBI taxonomy): Eukaryota > Metazoa > Chordata > Mammalia > Carnivora > Ursidae > Ursus > Ursus maritimus. The sequence goes on from NW_024426774.1 coordinate 56,847,191, forward strand.
ATGACCTACATTAGAAAAGAATGAAAGTTTCAAATCAATTGCTTAGGCTTTCACCTTAAGAAACTAAGAAAAAAGGGAATAATAAAGATCAGAGTGGAACTCAGTTTAATTTTGAAAACAAAAACAAAAAACAACAGGGAAAATCAATGAAATGAACACCTGGGTCTTTGAAAACATCAATAAAATCGGTAAAACTTTAGCCAGATTCATCAGACGGGGAAAAAAAAGAGAAGACAAAAGTTACCAATATCAGAAATTAGAGAAGTAATATAGCTACAGATTCTATAGATATTAACAAAATAGTAAAATTATGAACAACTTTATGCTAATAAAAACTTGACAACCAGGTTGAAATGGACAAATTCCTTGAAAGATGCAAGCAACCACAGCTCTCTCAAGAAGAAATAGATTATCTGAATAGCTCTGTATAAAAGAAATTTAACTTGTACCTAAAAAATTTACCAATAGCATTTCCAATAGCATCTGCTTATTTTGTGTCCCTGTGTCACACTTTGGTAATTCCTGCAATATTTCAAACTTTTTCATTATTATATTTGTTATGGTGATCTGTGCTTTTTGATTTTGCTACTGTAATTGTTTTGGGGTGCCCAAAACACACGCACAGAAGATGACAAACCTAATCGACAGATATGTGTGTGTTCTGACTGCTCCATTGACTAGCTGTTCCTTCATATCTCTCTCCCTCTTCCCTAAGTAACAACACTATTGAAATTAGGCCAATTAATAACCCTATAATGACCTTTAAGTGTTCAAATAAAAGGAAGAGTTGCATGTCTCTCACTTTAAACCCAAAGCTAGAAATGATTAAGCTTAGCAAGGAAGGCATGTCAAAAGCCAAGATAGGTAGAAAGCTAGGCCTCTTGCCAAACAGCCAAGTTGAAGGACATGAAAAGTGCTATTCCAGCAAAACACATGGATGATAGTACAGCAAAACCACCTTATTGTTGATATGGAGAAAGTCTTGGTCTGGAAAATAGATCAAACCAGCCACAACATTCTCTAAGCCAAAGCCTAATCCAGAGTAAGGCCCTAACTTTCTTCAATTCTGTGAAGTCTCCAAGAGGTGAGGAAGCTGCAGAAGAAAAGTTTGAAGCTAGCAGAGGGTGGCTCATGAGGTTTAAGAAGCCAGCTCCATAACATAAAAGTGCAAGGTGAAGCAGCAAGTGCTGATGCAGAAGCTGCAGCAAGTTCTCCAGAAGATCTAGCTAAGATCATTAATGCAGGTGGCTACACTAAACAAATTTTCTATGTAGATGAAACAGCCTTCTATTGGAAGAAGGTGCCATCTAGGACCTTCATAACAAGAGAAGGGAAGAGAATGCCTGGCTTCAAAGCTTCAAGACTCTCTTGTTAGGGTTTAAAGCAGCTGATGACTTTAAGCTGAAGTAATGCTTGTTTGCTATCCTGAAAATCCTAGGGCCCTTAAGAATTATGCTAAATCTATTCTGCCTGTGCTCTATAAATGGAAGCCTAGTTGACAGCATATCCATTTACAACATGTTTTACTGAATATTTTAAGCCCACTGTTGAGACTTACTGCTCAGAAAATAAGATTCCTTTCTAAATATTACTGCTCACCGACAATGTACCTAATCACCCACGAGCTCTGATGGAGATGCAAAATGAGACTCATGCTGATTTCATGCCTGCTAACACAACATCCACTCTGCAGCCCATGGATTGAGTCATTTCGGCTTTAATTCTTATCATTTAAGACATACATTTTGTAAGGCTGTAATTGCCACAGACAGTGATTCCTCTGATGAATTTGGGCAAAGTAAGCTGCAAACCTTCTGGAAAGCATTCATCATTCTTTTTTTTTTTTTAAGATTTTATTTATTTATTCGACAGAAGACAGTCAGCGATGGAGGGAACACAAGCAGGGGGAGTGGGAGAGGAAGAAGCAGGCTCCCAGCGGAGGAGCCCGATATGGGGCTCGATCCCAAGACTCTGGGATCACGCCCTGAGCTGAAGGCAAACGCTTAACGACTGAGCCACCCAGGAACCCCAGCATTCATCATTCTAGATGCCATTAACATTCCTGACTCATGGAAAGAGGTCAAAGTATCAACATAAACAGAAGTTTAGAAGAAGTTAATTCCAATCCTCATGGATGACTTTGAGGAGTTCAAGATTTCAGTGGAGGAAATAACAGCAGATGTGGTGGAAACATCAACAGAACTAGAAGTGGAGCCTAAAGATGTGACTGAATTGCTGCAATCTCATAATAAAACTTGAATGGAAGAGGTATGGCTTCTTGTGGATGAGCAAAAGAAGTGGTTTCTTGAGATGGAATCTATTCCAGGTGAAGATGCTGTGAAGGATTGTTGAAATAACAATGAAAGACTTAGAACATTACAAAATTTAAGTCAATAAAGAAGCAGCAGGGTTTGAGAAGACAGATTTCCAATTTTGAAAGAAGTTCTATTGTGGATAAAATGCTTGATATCAAATGGCATCACGTGCTACTTGAGAAATCGTTTGTGAAAGAAGAGTCCACGGATGTAGCAAACTTCATTGCCGTCTTATTTTAAGAAACTGCCAAAAGCACACCAACCTTCAGCAACCACCACCCTGATCAGTCAGCAGCCATCAACACTGATGCAAGACCCTCCACCAGCAAAAAGACCAGCTTGCTGAAAGCTCAGGTATTTAACATTTTTTGCAATAAAGTATTTTTTAATTAAGGTTTGTACATGTTTTTATACACAGTGTTACTGCACACTTAATAGACTACAGTATAGTGGAAACATAACTTTTATATGTTCTGGGAAACCAAAAAATTCATTTGACATGCTTTATTGTGATTTTCACTTTACTGTGGTGACCTGGAACCAAACCCACAATATATCTGAGGTAGGCCTATACATGCAAATAAATTCAACCTGGTGAACTCCTCCAACCAAAAAGTCAGTTTTACATCCATCTTTATGTAAATCCATTTCAGGATTTCTGATCTGTAAGTGCATTAGTTCTTAGGACTCTCATTTGACCAGATTGTAACATCTTTTTGATGCCTCATTTAAAAATTGGTCTAAAAATTCTTTGACACATATTATATTTGTATGAGTCATGATTTTACCTTTTATGAAAATTATCGTTTTAAAACCACTTTATGGAGGCATGACTGACATATAAAAGCCATACATTTTTAATATATACAACTTGATGAATTGAAATGATCTTTTAACTCATCTGAAAAGCCATCAGTGTATATCATGGTATTAAAGATTAAAAAAGAAAAATAGCAAATGATCATGTCTATAGATACAGAGAAAGCATTTGACAAAATCCAAAATCTATTCTTCATAAAAATTCTTACATATTTGGAATAGATGAAAGGTCCCCAAACTGATAAAGAACATCACAGAAAACCTAATATTATATTTAATGGTGAAAGACTAATTCTTTCCCACTAAAACAGGAACAAGACAAGGAATTCCATTCTTACCCCATCTATCAAACTTTGAAATGGTGGTTCAAGCCAGTGCAATAAGGCAAGAAAATAAAAGTCACCCGTACAGGAAAGGAAGAAAAATGATTTTTATTTGTAGATCATTTATATATAAAATACTATGTAAATTATGAAAATGACACTAGAACTAGTAAGTTTAACAAGTGTGCAGAATAAAATATCAATATAAAAAATCAACTGTATATCTATATACTACCAACAAATAATTGGAAATTTAAAAAATTACTGACTTCTTCTTCCAGGAAGTAGATGAACTTCCCCTATTCCTCCCTCTAAGTACAAACTAAAAACTCTGGACATTATATCAAACATAAAGAGACTCCAAAAAGTGGGGAGAAGGGAGACTATCTAGGGACTTCAGGACCCAAGAAACAATACAATGAGTTCTCTGTGCTTCTTTTTGTTTTATGTATCCCAGATTGAAGCTAAAGAAGTTCGCAAATCTGAAAAGCCAATGCGCAAAGATAAAAGCCCCAAAGCCTGCCCTCTCTCGCCACAGAACAGAAAAAGGGCAGCCTAGCAAGACGGAAAACATTCAGACAATAACCATGAACTCCAACCAAACACCATAGAAAAAACTGTGGCCCTACTCCCACCCACACAAGCAGAGGCAGAGTAGGAAGCCTAGACTTCCACCATTGCCAGGTGTTAATATGAACGCACCACAGTGTCTACATAGAGAGCCTGGACTTCCACCTTCATCTGGCAATACTGAGGTACCCCTTCCCTTCCCTGCTGGGGTTGCTGTCATTTTTTATTTTAGCCATTCTCATAGGTCTGTGATGATACGTCATCATGGCTTTAGTTTGTATTCTCTAAAGGCTACTGATGTTGAGAATCTTTTCATGATGTCGACATTTGTGTATTCTTTTCAACAGGATGTCTAGTGATGTATTTGCGCATTTGCTGATTGGAGTGTTCAATTTTTTAATGTTGAGCTTTGAAAGTTAGATATTAGTTTGTTATGGGCCCAACTGTGTTCCCCTAAAATTCATATTATTGGAGCCCTAACACCCAGTACCTCAGAATGTGATTGTATAGTACCTTTAAAGAGGTTTTTGAGGTTAAATGAGGTCATATGGGTAAGCCCTAATCTAATATGACTGGTGTCCTTACAAGAAGAAATTTAGATACACAAAGAGATACCATACATATACAAACACAGAAGAAAGATTATGAGGACACAGCAAGAAGGCAGCCATCTCTGCAAACCCAGGAGAGAAGCCTCAGAAGAAACCAAACCTGTAAATACCTTGCTGTTTGCCTTCCAGGCTTCAAAACTGTGAGAAAACAAATTTCTGTTGTTTAGCCACCCAGTCTGTGGTATTTTGTTATGGCAGCCATAGCAGGCTAATATACTAGTTGTCTTACTCTGTTCAAAACGGTTATAACAAAGTACCATAGACTGTAAGGCTTATGGACAACAGAAATTTATTTCTCACAGTTTTAAAGGCCAAAAGTTCAAGATCAGGTTAATTCTTCCTTTTTGATTAGGATGTCTTTTATTTCTCTTTCTTGCCTACTGCTCTGGTTAGGACTTCTAGGACTGAACAGACTGAATAGACATGGTAAGAGTGGCTATCTTTGTCTTGTTCCTTATCTTAGAGAAAAAGCTTTCAGTTTTTCACCACTGAGTATGTTAGCTGAGGGCTTTTCATATTTGTATAGGCTTAACTTATCACACTCTACTGGTGGTTGTGGCTATAAAAAGGAAACTCTAGTTATCCTTGTGGTGGTGGAAATGTTTTGTATTTTGACTGTATCAATGTCAATATCTTGGTTGTGATACTGTACTACAGTTTTATAAGATGTTACTATTGGGGGAAACTGGATAAAATGTGTTAGAGATTCTCTGCACTATTTCTTGAAACTGCATGTGAATCTATAATTAACTCAAAGTAAAAAGTTTAACTTAAAAATTACCATTTGCAACAGCTTTAAAAATATGAAACACTTGGGCATAAACTGGACTAAAAATATGGAACACTTGCACATTGAAAACTATAAAACATTGCTAGGAGAAATTAAAGTAGACCCAAATAAATGGAGAGATACGCTATGTTCATGAATTTAAGGACTCAGTATTGATAAGTTGTTAATTCTCCCCAAACTGAATTACAAATTCAGTGTAATCCCAATCAGAAATTGACAAGCTGATTCTAAAATGTGCATATATGAAAATGCAAAGGGTAGAAACACAATTTTGAAACAGAACGAAGTTGGAAGACTTTGTGACTTAGGATAAAGCAACACTAATCAAGACAGGATAGTATCGTATAAAGACAGACAGACCATTGGAACCCAACAGTCTGGAAACTGACCTACGTATATACAGTTAGTCAATTTTCAACAAAAGTGTAAAGGCAATTTGGAAGAGAAAGGATAGTCTTTGCAACAAGTGGTGCTGGGATGACTGGATATCCATATGCTAAAAAAGAAAAAGCAACAACCAAAAAAATAAAGACACAAAAAAATCTCTGATTTATACCTTGCATCATATAAACTATAAAACCTCTAATGAAAATATAGGAGGAACCTTTTGAAATCTTGGTTTAGACAAAGATTTCTTATATATAACACCAAAAGCAAGATCTTGTGAATTTAAAATATCTTGCACTTATTTACTTCTCTGTATCTATATGTCAACACTCTGGTCTCAACCAATCATGTTTTGTACAGACTACTTTTTCTATTTCCATTCCCTCATACTTCTACCCCTGCCCTGTCTAATCGCCTTCACAAAAATGAGAGTGATCTTTTCAAAGATATTTCTGATCATATCATTTCCCTGCTTAAAATTCTTTAATAGACTCCCATGTTCCTTGGAAGAACACGGTCTTTGAAGGCCTGGCCCTCTCCAGATCTCAGCTTCGTGTTGTGCTATTCATTCCCCTTAATCATTCTGCTCTAGCCACCCTTGCCTCTCAGTTCCTTTAATATGTCTAACTCCTCTAGCATGGCAACCATTTTGTTCTTTCAGCATAAACTGCCCCCTCTTCCCTCCTTCAATCTTCCACTTCCCTCCTTCAATTTTAACCCATACTCACCTTTCAGATCTCAGCATAAATGTCACTTCTAAAGAGAGGTCTCATATGACCCCCAATCCTAAATTTACACCCCAAGGCCTTTACACTTGCTGTGTCCTCTGCCAAGGGAAGCTCTTTCCCCAAATCTTTATATGGCTTACTCCTTGACACTTAAACCTTCTGAAAAAGAACTTCCATGACCACTTGATTAAAATACCAATCCTCCTATCACTTTTTTAAAAAAATATTTTATTTATTTGAGAGAGAGAGAGAAAAGGCAGGGGGAGGAGCAGGGGGAGAGGGAGAAGCAGACTCCCCACTGAGCAGGGAGCCTGATGCGGGGCTCAAACCCAGGACTCCAGGATCATGACCTGAGCCGAAGGCAGATGCTTAACAACAGAGCCACCTGGGTGCCCCGTCTCCTATCAATATTTTACCTCTTATCTTGCTTTATTTTCTTATCAAATATGAAATTCTATTCTTTAATTACTTAATTATTTGTAATCATTCTACCTTTCTATAATGTGAGCTCCCCAAGGACAGAGCTTTGTCTTGTTCACTACTCTATCTACATTGCCTGGAATACAGTAGGAGTCCAGGAATCTGGACTTACATGACATGTATGAATTCAGGAGCTCAGTCTTATAGGGAAGAGAAATACACAAATGAACAGCTATAATACAAAATACAGTTATGGGAAATGAATGAGAAGCACAAAGAATGGAGTCATGGTCTCTACTCTGGTGGTCCAGGAGAGATCATCACACAGAAGGAGGCACCTGAGTTAGCTATTAAAGAGATGTATCTACTGGAAGCTCTAGGTAGAGGGCCTACATGCGCAGTCATAAAGGAACAGAAGAGAAGGCATGTGAAAGGAACTGCAAATATCTGAGAAAGAAAGACCTTTGAAAGGGTTCATGTAAGGCACTGCTCATAATATTTCACTTGTTTGAAATATTCTTCTGCTATTTCTAAGTCTCAGTTCTACCAAACCAGTAAGATATAAATTCAAATGCCATTTCCTCCACAAAACCTTTCCTTGTCTTTCCTTTCTCCCAAATTACATACCACATTCCGTATATCACAGGTCCTTATGGCAATTTACCTTCTCTATTCTATTTTATAGCTACTTGATTACTATACATGTATTATTTCCCCTTATACTGTCTTACGTCAAAATAAGAAAAAGAAACCAAAAAAAAAGAAATCAGAAAATTAAATGATTACTTTTTAGATTTGGTGGTGGTGGTATGGAAGGAAGATATATTTAATCAAGTTTTAAATGATCACTGCTTGGGAATGGGAACCTATTTGAAAACTCTGTATTAGATGAAGAAACTATGGATAAATTTTTCTCCTTTGAGGGAGTGCACCTATTGACTCAAGTTTAGATTTTTCTTCCTTATCCCAAATTTTTAATCACTTATTTAAATCACTTATTCATATTTCTATTACTATCCTCTTACATTCATTCCTTCACATATTTCAAAACTAGAACTATAGGCATTATGAAAGTTAACTACTACACAGATTCATACTGATAGAAATTTATTCTAAGAATGCTACATTAAGTTTTAGCGGTTTAAGTATTTTATATACAATGTTCCTTTAAGACTTAGCATGTAAGTTTAATAAACCAAACAGATAAAACATTTCATTGTTTATTTTTCCTCATAAACTTTCCCACTAAGCTTTCTAAAGAACTTTTAGTTATTAATAGTTGAAGCATAAAATTATCTCTGTTTTAAATGCTTCTTTATTCATTGTGTTTCTTTTTTTTTTACAGCTTAAAGATTATTCATTATCATAAACTACAATAGCTCACTTAGGGACTTACATTATCAGGAACCAGAAAACACTGTTGCCAAAACAGTTCTTGCAGGATGTACATTTAGTATATAATAGATACCAAGGATTAGATTTTGTTTAAAATTAAATAATCTGAAAAGAGAATCTACATGACAAATTAATATTCTTTTAAAAATAAACCAACTCCATTATTATAAGAAACAAAGCAAACTAAGAAGAAATAAAGTGATTTATATGCAATGACTGTTTTAAAATGTTCCACACATACCAGTCAGAAAGTAAGTATGGTCTCACTATAGATACAATTATTTTAGAATCTTATCTTTTGTTACTTTATGTTTAAAACTAACAGAACGATTTGTGTGCAACATTCATAGTTTTATATTGTTACAGCCCAAAATGGAACAAATAAGACCATACAAAGTATAGCCTTCACAAATAGCGCATAGTATCACCTGCGGTTTTCCTAACCACATATATTTTCCATCCATATTTTTGAAAGTGTATGTATATATATATATATTTTTTCAAACTATATCTTTGTAATACAATAGGAAAAAAGTTATACAAGTTTAAAGGATCTTTAAATTACAAGATAATTTCTTCCCAATTACAAAAGACCTCGGAGAGGTATTATTGGACTATTTTTACTCCTCTTCTACGTTGTTAATATTTTATAAACTTATTTTTTACTTTCCTTTTCCTTTTCCTTTCCCCCCACTATAGACACTCCCTTTAAGCAACAGTGCATCAACAATCTTCCCACGTTCAAAGTCGGTTACATCTGTTGCTCTTTTCTATTGTTGAAAATTCCTGCCTTAATCCTATCTGACTTTATTCATGCAAAGGTCATCCTGAATTCAACAAATGGAGAAGCAATGGCAAAGCACACTGTTGAACATGGCAGAGAAAATGCCTTGTGGAACATGTAACTAATGTGCTCACACTGTCTCGTAAGTACTTGATATATACCATGTAGGCCTCCAATCTTGAAGCCTACGACCCCAAAATGTGTTATATTCATTATTACCGTATTTGCTAAACATTATAACAATTATAATAATGATCCTAATTTTTGGTAGTATGCTGTTTCTATTTTCCTAAACCAAATGAATGTTCATATTACTAATTGTGCCTACCTTCATCAGCATGAATTAACTCAGAGGATCTACTCTAACTCTATTATCACCATTAGTATTTGGCAAATGTCACTTCTTTTTCCTCCACAGAATGGCATCTCTAATTCTTTAATTTTCAAAATCTGCCAATGAAACTAAATTATTGTATTCAGCTTAAAAAATAAGTTCCTAATTCCAATAAGCAGCAAAATAGATGGATTTCATTAATGCCTCAAAACTCTCAACAGACACTGGTTATGAACTACAGCTGTAATACATTATGCCACTGGTCTTTTTCTCTATGGTAAAAACAGCTCAAATCTATAATTTACTGCCACCCTTATATATCTGACCAAAACTAGGAGACATTAACAGGAAGATTAAAGTAAGCACTAAAATAAACTTTAAAAGATTTATGAGGTGAAGATAATTATTTTTAATATGCTCATAATTCACCATGACTAAAATATGGGAACACTTACGCACACACGCTTATGTCCAAGTTAAAAAAGATGACTGCCAAGTTAAGAAAAATCAAGCTCAATTAGTTTCAAGCAATCAAGGGAAAGGCTACTGTTAATCTTATGGCTTAATAAGGAAAAGAAATCTTGTCTATAATATCCTATGCTGTTGGCCTTAAATGAGATTTTTAGTATAAGATAAAACTGAATATAAGATTTAAAAAAATTACTTAGCTACTTACATATAAATTTAAACAGCTGTTAATGATACCTTGCCACTGTTTTATAATACAACATACTTTAATACCAAAGATAATTTTTTCAAGAAGAGATTTTAATGCAGTTTCACACTGACAACAAAATGTATGAGTACAGATATAAACAAACTTAAGATTATTTGTCATCAAGCTCATAAATACACTATAGTTTCTCAAATTCTGATAGACAAAACTCTAAATAAAATTCAAAGGATGTAAAAATAAAATACAAAAACGTCACCATTTTTAAGATAGCACCATTTAAAAAAAAAAACAAACACCTGTAGTGTAACTTAGTTTTGTTCACTGAATTATATTTTCTCAACAATGCAATTTTAAGCTAAATACTTAGCTTTCATTTTCTATTTGTCTGATATAGGTAGTGACGTTTTTTTCTTTTCCTTTAAAGATTTATTTATTCATCTTATGGAGAGAGAGCACATGGCAGGGAGGGGTAGAGGGAGAGAGAAACTCAAGCAGACCCTACACTAAGTGCAGATCCCAGTGCGGGGCTCAATATCAGGACCCTAAGATCATGACCTGAGCTGAAATCAAGAGTCGGACACTTAACTGACTGAGCCACCCAGGAGCCCGAGTAGTAACTTACCAGACTACGAATTCTCTGTTCTCCAAGGTTTTAGGTCCAGTAGTTAATGCACTTAAATGTACTAGCAAAGTTCAGTATTTAAAGGAGGCTTTCCAAATTCTATTTTTATAAATAAAAGACTCCTTTTAGTAAGTACTCCATAAATTTGTTTACAAATGTGTATTTGCCTGAGATGTGGCACACTTATACTAGATAGTATGTGATATAATGAGTGGCCTGAGCTTTGCCCTAGTTTCCTTATTTTTAAAATGGGAGAAACAGCACCCACCCTACCTACTTTATGATTTTGTAGAAAGAATAAAATAAATTATGTATATTTAAATGTTCTGGAGACTATAAAGCACTTTATGAATGTAAGGAATTGTAATCATGCAAAGCGAACTTCTGTCAACTGACCAATAGGTGTATTTCTTTGATGTAAGTCTAGCTCATATGGAAACAGACTAAAACAAAACAAAGTAAAATGTTGTATGTCAGAGTCTTAAACTTCTTCATTCCACAACTTTATTAAGAACTTTTATGATCCTAGCAGGTGGGGACCACCATCTTCTTCAAGATTCTTCCAGATGGCTTCAGCATGGAACTCCAGTATGGATAAATGTAAAATATTTATGACAGAAAAAGTGGCAGGTATCCTATCTCCAAGCGTGATACTACCTGCTGTCACCTGATTTAGAAACAGTCTTCAAATCCACACTCAAGAAACTCTAGCAAGGTTGTGTGCTTTCATATCCTGCCTGAGTGAGAGACCACACACAGAATCTGGACAGAGAGGTTCCTTACTCTCAATAAAGGAACTGGCAGAGAGGAGACACTAGAAAATTACAAAATGTTTATGCTGCCTTTTCCCCCACTAAAATACATCATGTATCTTAAGAGACTTCTGGAGCCAGCTTTGTTTTCTCCACATGGGACTTGACAACAGCCCTTGTCTAAAGATGTCCCTGTCCCAGCCCCAAGGCTCAGTCCTCCATGCCCTTGTTCTCTGTTATCCTGAAGCAGGGTCGGCTCCTCAGCTCCTGAGCTCATGATTGAAGTATCTTCTGTTTAAAGTTCACAATTAATGAGTTTTCCCCTGGAAGCCTCAATAGGCCAGCATTTCCTAATCACTCTGAGCTTAGGCATCCTTGAAGGAGGATAAAGGGTCATTTTCTTAGAGTCTGCATTTTTGTTTCTTACACAGCTTTTAATTTTAATGCTGTATTTCATAAAATCTACAACTTTGCTAATCCCTTGAAAAGGCAAGACCAGTTTCATTGTTAATCCTGACACATATGTGTAAGTGCATGTTTCAGATGGAAGAAGGGGAGAAGAAAGGATGGAAGGAGGAGCTAAAACTATCTAAAACTGAATTCATTTTCTTAAATACAAACATTCTTCTTGTACTCTCTTTCTCTACTGAAGGCAGAACCAGGATTGCTTTCCTTTCTCCCTCCCTTCTTTCCTTTCTTTCTACTTTCTTTCCTTCCTTCCTTCCTTCTTTCCTTCCTTCCTTCTATTCATTCAAAAGGTCATTCATCCACCTACCAACAAACATTTCTTGAGCACCTACTACATGCTAATAAGCACCCATGCTAGGTTCTATGGACACAGAAATGAAGAAGTCCATGATCTCATGGAGCTCAGAGAGTAGTCAGGAAAAAAAATGATAAACTAATAAAGTATATAGGTAAGAAGATAGTAATTAAGAAAAGGGGGGTGCTTTATATAGGGTAGTCAGGGAAAGCCTCTTTTAAAGAGGTGACACTGAAAAGAGATCTGAATGAAATGAGGAAATGAGCCATGAGAAAATCTGGGAAATAATGTTCCAGACAGATTGAAAAAAAATTTAAAGATCCTGAGACCATAATGAATTGGCCATGCTTGAGGACCAGAAGACCAGCGCTGATGCCTCTAACAGAATAAAAAAGGCACTGGGTGGTAGGAAAGAAGGTTGGAGATAAAGACAAAACCCAGATGAGATAGGGCGTTATAGGCCATGGAAATTATATTTTGTAATGGGAGGCCATTGGTGGGTTTTGAACAAGGAGTGACATAATCTGATTAATGATTTTAAAAGATCATCCTAGTGAGACTTCCAGTTACAAAAAATACTCTGGAGAATTTTACATTGCAAAATAACCAGATCCTGCATAAAATATAAATTTTCATTGAATTGCTGGGCACAAAATTTTTTTCATATAAAGGAAAACCTAAGGAATGAACACTGAGCTCTTGTGAAAGACACGGGTTTTCCAACGACAGAAAAATGTTTTTGTTTCGAGTATATCTCTGTGTGGGTTATCTTTTACGGTAAGTAAATAAATAGTTTTTTAAATTGACATACTCCTACAACCAAGAAGCTCCATTCTTAGGAATACCTTTAACACTGGTTAAAGGTATTTTTAATCCTTACTAACCTTTAAAATCATCTGGACAATTAAAAAAATAAAACAACACTAATGTCCAACTCCACTTCTAAAGATTCTAAGTTACTGGTGTGGCATAGGGTCCAAGCATTGATTTTTTTTTTTAAATTTCCAAGCTAACATTGAGTACCATTACCCCAAGAAAACCCCTATACCAAGAGATACAAAGAATATTCACAGCAATATCATTCCTAATGGCTGAAGTGTGGGGGGAAATTCTTACCTCTATCATTAGGAGAATGGATAAATCACGGTAAGCTCCATGGAATGGATTATATAGCAATGAAAATGAATAAACTACAGCTGTAGATAACATGTGTGAGTCTTAGAAACATAATATTGAGTAAATAGAGAAGTCTATTGAAAGGATAATGCATTTGTGCAAAGACTGAAAACAAGGAAAATCAAACACATATGTTTAGGTATAGAGGATAATGCCATTTTTGTAAAGCTTGAAATAAACATTGTTTAGGGGTTCATATATATATATAATAGAATGGTTAGCAGCTGTGCGTTTGGGAGGAGAGGTAAAATACAGGCAGAAGGATAGGGCAGAAGCATTACCAGTAGATTTGACATTATTAGCAACGTTTTAGTTCTTAACACTGGATGGTATTCACTTTGTTGTTAGGATCCATAACTTATTTATGTATTTCATATATTATTTTGCATAAACTAAATATGAAATAACAATTTTTGTAAGATTTCTACTGTGGGGGTGCCTGGGTGGCTCAGTCGGTTGAGTGCCCAACTCTTGGTTACAGACTAGGTCATGAGATGGAGCCCCTCACATCAAGCTCTGCACTCAGCAGGGAGTCTGCTTGAGATTCTCTCCCTCTCTCTCTCTCTGCCCATCCCCCATTCTCTCTCTCATGCGCACGCACTCTCTCTCTCTCTAATAAATAAATAAATCTTTAAAAAAGATTTCTACTGTGTAGAAAACAGACTTTGGATAGGGTAAATAGGTAGAAACAGAAAGGTAAGTTGGAAGGCCACTGACGTAGTCCAGGAAAGAACTGATGGAGGACTACGCCACAGTGGAGTGGGGGAGATGGTGAGAAGAAATCAGATTTAGAATACATTTTGAAGAGCAGAACTTCTAGGACATACTGATGGAGTATAAAATCTGCATTGTTCAATACAGTAACCACTAGTCACATAAGGGTATATAAATTATTTAAAATGAAATAAAATTTAAAAAATAGTTCTTTAGTCATACTAGCTGCATTTTAAGTGCACATGTGGCTAGTGGATACCACATTAGTGCAGATATAGAACATTTCTGCCACATAAAGTTCTGTTCAATAGATGGTGTATAAGAAAAGGAGAAAAGATGGGCTCCTAAGTTTTCTGCCCGAGCAACTGGCAGTGCTATTTACTGAGAGATGGGGAAAATGGAGCGAATAGTAAGTTTGGGAGGAAAATGAAGAGTTCAATTTTGCACAAGGAGAGACAGATACTGAGCAGACAACAAATTAGGGAAAAGTTAGCATTAGAGATACATTTGGGATATATTACTATATAGTATTTTAAATCGCAGGGTTAGATTTAATTGCAAAATGGTATATCCCCTTTGGAAGGCCTTTCAAAATTAGAAACACACTTACCCTTTGACTCACTTCAGATAATTTACCTAACATATTATAAAGTAATCTGCAGTCATTCATCACAGCATTGCTTAAAATAAACAAAAGACTGGAAATAATACCACGGAATAGAGATGTAAAACTGAATGAGGAAGCTCCCCCTATACTAAAATGAGAAGATTCCCAGGAGATACCGTTAAACCAGAAGAGCAAAATTAAGGGGCAGAACAGTGTTTATAGGATGTTACCTTTGAGGCAAGAAAAGGAAGAATAAAAATAAATATTTAGTTTTGCTTGTATCTGTGTACAAACCATTGGAAGAAAATACAAAAGCTAACAGAAGTGGTCATCTTTAGAAAGCTGGGGTGGAGAGGGTATAGTATGGTAAACTGGGACAGGGGTGGTACCAAGACTTCCCAATGTATGTCCTTTTATATTATTTTGATTTTTGAACCACATTATTATCTGGCAATAATAACAATAATAATAATAATAATAATAATAATAACAATTCTACTAACAGACTTTAAAAGGAAAGAGTAATCAGCTACATTAAATGATGCTGAAGGGATCAATAAGATAAGGACTAAAATTGACCCCTAGATTTGGCAAGATGGAGGTGACATTAACTGGGGGGGTTTCAAAGAACAGAAGTAGAAAGAAAAGCCTGTTTGAAGTAGACTGAAAAAACTAATGATGAATATAGACAACTTTTTCAGTAGAAGGCAGAGAAATGGCAAAGTAGTTGAAGAGACATGTGGTATCTGGAAAGTTTTGTTTCTTTTTTAAGATGGGCTATGTTGTAGATTATTTCTAAGCTAAATGAGGTGATCAGGTACAGAGTAAGATACAGATGCAATAGGGAGAGGGTAAAATCAGGATCAAAGCCCTTGACTAGACAGACAGATGGGTCTAATACCCATGGTGATGGGTGGTCTTTGGTTAAAAGCAGGGACAGTTCATTAAAGCAACAAGTAAGGCAGAATGTAAGGTTACAAATCATGTCACCCTTTTCTTAACACACACATACATGCATACATTCTAACTTTAATGGCCTTCTACCACACATGGGTTTAATGTGAAAATCATTCCCACGGTCCATGAGATGCTTCATGACCTAAGCAGTACCTACCTCTTCAAACTTACATAACATCACTCTCTCCCTGCTCACTACATTCCAGTTACATGGGCCTTGTTTCTGTTCTTTACACATAGCAAGTTATTTCTTGCTTCAGGGCCTTTGTACATGCTGTCTAAAATTCTTCTTCTCTCCTACTTTTCCTACTGTTGTCTTCTTATGATCTTTTAAAAGGTCTCCTATCATTCTCTCTTGTAAGTACCCTGTTCTTTTCTCTAAAGTGTTTACCATGATTTTTATGTATATACTTCTGGGTTCACTTCGTAGTACCTCTGGAAGGCAGAAACCATGTCTGTTATTATACCCACTATCTAACATAATGCCTGGCACACTGTGGATACTCAATAAATACATTTAACATAAATATATTTTTTAATTGTGGTAAAAAAGATAATATTAAATTCACCAAAAATGGTTAATCATTTTTTAAAAGTTTATTTATTTATATGAGAGAAAAAGAGAGCATGAGCAGGGGGAGGGGCAGAGGGAGAAGCAGACGCCCCACTGGGCAGGGAGCCCAATGTGGGGCTCGGTCCCAGGACCCTGAGATCATTACCTGAGCCAAAGGCTTAATTGACTGAGCCACCCAGGCGCTCCCAAGCTTAACCATTTTTTTTTTTTTAAGATTTTATTTATTTATTTGACAGAGACAGCCAGCGAGAGAGGGAACACCAGCAGGGGGAGTGGGAGAGGAAGAAGCAGGCTCCTAGCGGAGGAGCCTGATGTGGGGCTCAACCCCAGGACTCCAGGATCACTCCCTGAGCCGAAGGCAGACGCTTAACGACTGAGCCACCCAGGCGCCCCCGAGCTTAACCGTTTTTAAGTGTACAGTTCAGTAATCAATAATTATTTTCTGATTGAGTGAAATGAGCAATCTAACCAGTTGCCCAAGCTAAAAACTACTGAATCATCCTAGATTCGTATTCTTCCCTTTTCTCCCTCAGATCCTATTCTTTAGTCTTGTCAATTTTAACTTTACAGTTTTATTCATTCTTTCGTTCCATCTTCACTGCTTTGTTCAATGGTTCAGACTCTCAAGATTTCTGGTCTGGGCTATTATAAAAGTCTCCTATGTATATTCCTATCATTTGGTCTCTATTCTTCATATACTGTCTTCAAAGTTCTCATTTTACTGAAATCTAGTCATGTCTTTCCTTTATGGAATAGAAACTAAGGGTGTGCATGGTTGAACCTGGAAATCAACTGAGTGAGGAATGGTTCTGCTTACAATCTTAAAGCCAAGATCTATCAAGGGAGGTCACTAGGGCCTCAGGTAAAAATGTTAAAAGCCACCATGAATAGCAGAAGCTGAAGACAGGGAAGGTAGTGGGGGTAAAAGCAATGAAGAAGAAATGTTAAGAGAAGCTGCTCTGGAAATGCTATTACTTCTGCTACAGGATGGCTCTTTTGCTCAGGGACTCACTCTGCTTCGGTGACCACTACTATTATTATCACGATTATTATTGTTAAGATAGACATCACACACAGTAAAACTCACCCTTTCAAAGTGCAGTTAAGTTTGACAAATGCATACAGTTGTGCAACTTCCACCACAAATGTATATAGCACCACTCCACCCCACCCAACCCCCAAATTCCTATGCATCCCCTTACCCACTGACCATCACTGATGAATTTCTGTCCCTACAGTTTTGCCTTTTCTAAAGTGCCACAAAAGTGAAATCATACAGAATGTAGCCTTTTTAGTCTGACTTCTTTCACTTAGCACATGCATTTGAGATTCATCCATGCAGTTGAGTATATAAAATATGACAGCCTTTTAATAGTATCATTAAGCCTTTCCTTCTTTTTGAGGTGTTAGGAAGCTAAGAATCACGGTAAGACTACTTTCTTTTCTTTTCTCTCTCTCTCTTTTTTTTAAGATCTTCTTTTTAAGTAATCTCTATCCCAACGAGGGACTTGAACTTACAACCCTGAGATCAAGAGTAGCACACTCTACCGACTGAGCCAGCCAGGCACCCTGTAAGACTACTTTTGATATTTCCTTCAGAGTAAATAAAAGCTTGACTTCAGAGTACCCGGTTTCAAGAGATTGCTACTAATATCATGATGGCTACACAATAAAGTCCACATTTCTACCAATCATGCCTCAAAAATATTTTTTACTTATTTATTTGAGAGAGTGAAAGAGAGCGTGGGAACTGGAGGGAGAAGGAGAGGGAGAGAGAATCTGAAGCAGACTCCACACTGAGCACAGAGCCCAATGCATGGCTCAATCTCATGACCACGACATCATGACCTGAGCCCAAACCAAGAGCTGGCCACTAAATTGACTAAGCCATCTAGGCGCCCCTTGATCCCATTTTTATGTCCAGGTACTCTTCTCACCTATTCCACTTACAATCACACCAGTAGTGCTCATGGTCCCTTGAACTAGGCACTTTCATACTTCAATGCTTTTGCCCATCTGTTTCTTTTGAAATGCGCTTCTCCTTTCTTTGCTCATTTAGTGAACTCCAATGGTCCTTTAACTCAGATCAGTTGTGATCTCTGCTGTCCAACTCACCACCACTATACTACACACACTACACACACACACACACACACACACATACTACACACACACACACAATTTTTCCAGCACCTAACCTCTAATGAGGAGTATCTGGAGAAGAGATAGTGAGGTATACATAATACTCTCATTAATGCTCCTATAGTACTCTAGCCTATCTCTATTAAAGCCCTAAGTATATACTGTATCATACTTCTTATGTGCCTGCCATATTTGGTAAGTTGTGAAGTTGTAGAAGACAAAGACTTTCACTTAGTCATGTTTTTCCTCCTAGTTCACAGTAGAGCACCTTGCATAGAGTGAGGGCTGTATAATGAATGTATGAAATAGCACATGAGGACAGGCATGTCCCCAGATGTCTTTAGAGATGTCCTATTTAGTGGACACTGCCTTCCCCCAACTACCCCCATCACAAACTTTGAAAGCCATTCCCATAGAACACTTCTTTCTTAGAAAAAGAAATGTAATTATCCATTTTTTTCTGTTTCATCCAGTTTTGAGTTGGTTTATTTCTCACTTAAGGAAAATCAATTATAATTACCATTAACAAATATTTACTGGAAATACACTACTTATTGTCTTGGCAAATTTTAAGGTAAGTATATCATTTTAGTAGGAGAAATAATTTTTACTTCATATTCAGACCATGTTAAGAGTAGCAGTGAGTATTGCTGAACTGCTTCCTATAGCATTCCACATGACTAGTATCTCTAACCATGTCGAAAGAAGTTAACTCCTAAGAAGTTTTCAGATTCTATTTTATAGCACTTTTGCATCTCATACCCTTTAAAAACACTATACAAATGTACACATATGAGAGTATTTCCTACAATGAAAATACTCAGGTTGCTAATGCTTTATAATAAAGAGAATTTTATCATAGTACTCAAAGCAATTTTATTTTAAACTACATACTACATATACTCATATACTCAATTTTTAAAAAAGCATTTGGCAAGCCATATGCTATTCAGTTAGCTTTTCCTTCTTTTTGAGGTGTCAGAAAGTTATGAATTAGGGGCGCCTGGGTGGCATAGCGGTTAAGCGTCTGCCTTCGGCTCAGGGCGTGATCCCGGCGTTATGGGATCGAGCCCCACATCAGGCTCCTCCGCTATGAGCCTGTTTCTTCCTCTCCCACTCCCCCTGCTTGTGTTCCCTCTCTCGCTGGCTGTCTCTATCTCTGTCAAATAAATGAATAAAATCTTAAAAAAAAAAAAAAAAAAGAAAGTTATGAATTAGGCTAAGACTACTTTTGATGCCTCCTCAAGTTTGATTTCAGAGTCATATAATGATAGTACTTCTATCGAAAAATATCTTTTAGAAATTCTCATGAATGTCTTTTTATTTTTAAATTTTTAAATTCCAGTACAGTTAACATACAGTGTTGTATTAGTTTCAGGTATACAACATAGTAATCCACACTTCATATAACACCCAGTGCTCATCACAAGTGCCCTCCTTAATCCCCATCTCCTATTTCACCCATTCCCTCACCCACCTCCCCTCTGGTAACCATCAGTTTGTTCTCTATGGTTAAAATTACCGGTTTCTTGGTTTGTCTCTCTCTGTCTCTCTCTCTTTTTGCTCATTCGTTCTGTTTTTTAAATTCCACATATGAGTGAAGTCGTATGGTATCTGTCTTTCTCTGACTGATTTATTTTGCTTAGCATTATACTCTCTAGCTTTATCCAAGTCATTGCAAATAGCAAGATTTCATTCTTCTTTGTTTTTGTTTTTGATTTTTTAGGGAGCAGGGGAAGAACAAAAGGAAAGGGAGAGAGAGAGTCTTAAGCAGGTTCCACACCCAGTTCAGAGCCCAACACAGGGCTCAATCTCACAACCCTGAGATCATGACCTGAGTCGAAATCAAGAGTTGGACGCTTAATTGACTGAGCTGTTCAGGTGCCCCAAGATTGCATTCTTTTTTACAGCTGACTAATATTCCTCTGTGTGTGTGTGTGTGTGTGTGTGTGTGTGTGTGTGTGTATGACCTCTTCTTTATCCATTCATCTATCAATGGACACTTGGACTGCTTCCATAATTTAGCTATTGTAAATAATGCTGCTATAAACATAGGGGTGCATGTATCTCTTTGAATTAGTGTTTTTGTATTTTGGGGATAAATACCCAGTAGTGGGATTACTGGCTCATAAGGTAGTTCTATTTTTATTTGAGAAACCTTTCTACTGTTTTCCACAATAGCTGAACCAGTTTCCATTCCCACCAACCATGCCAGAGGGTTCCTTTTTCTCCACATCCTCACTAACACTTGTTTCTTGTGTTTTTTATTATAGCCATCCACGAATGTCTTTTTATTGCCAATGCTTATCAAAGTTATGATTGTTACCCATGAAAATTATAAAGTGCACATGTGTCTGAGTAGTTTCTTTTTTTAAAGATTTATTTATTTGAGAGAGAGCGAGAAAGAGAGAGAGAGCACAAGTGGGAGAGGGAGAGAGAACCCCAAGCAGACTCCAAGCCAAGTGTGGAGCCTGATGTGCGGTTGGATCCCACCACCCAAGACCACAACCCAGCCAAAACCAAGAGTCAGACGCCCAACTGACTGCGCCACCCACGCATCTGTGTCTGAGTTAGTATTTTCAAAATGAAGAAATATACCTGTAATATCTTTGGTTATGTATACTCTAAAGCCTAATCACTCAAATATTATTTATATAGAATTGGTTATATTTTGGACATGGTATGTTCATTTGTATTAATGAATATTTTGAATAATTTGTCTTTCTAAAAATGTTAAAGGTGCTCTATAGGAAACATACTTTTTTTCTGGGGAAAAAAGCAAATAAGTAAAACAATTTCTATATTAAAAATATTTTTAGTCAATTCTAAATTTGTAGGGATTATGAGCTGATACAAGAATAACTTATTTGTATAACTGCTATATAAGGTACAGTTTCGTTAAGTAAAATAAAGATTAACAAGCTCTAAAGAAATATATATAAGCGGAACAATATGTAATAGAACAAACTTCCTTACATTGTGTGTAAATCTGAATTACTAACATATTTAACTCATTTATCTACTTAATAATTCAAGTTATTCTGAGCACATGAAAGAATAAACTATTTTTCTATTAAAATAAAAAATGAACTCTGTTATTTATACTAATCACTCAATTAGATGAACCTTTTCTGTTTTGCTTTCTTATGAAGCTTTACTATAAGAAGTGTGGGGAAAAAAAGAATGAAAAGAAAGAAAAAAAAAAGAAAGAACAAAGCCCAGCTATGTTAAAACCTGTCTTCCAAAGGCAGCTAAGATACAGCTAAGAGTAAAATAGGTAAACACTAAAGAGTTTCCACTCCAATGGCATCTTGTGGTGGTGGTGCAGAAATAGTTTTAGAATTTTTATTCAAATTATTACAGCAAATTATTATACCTTAGAATTAGAAATTATGATATAGTGCAGATAAACAATTATCTCTTGAGCTTCACAAGGCATTCTGGCTATGAGAATGGTCTCAAACTGAGGAATTTAGTACTAGAACATAAATATATTTTACTACAAGGTAACACTACAAACTTATTTATCAAAGTATCAAGAACTTTGTTAAGTTTACATTTCCAAAGAATAATTAATTTACTCACAATGTATTTTCAATTATTGGCTTTGCTTCTCAATAAGATCATTATTAAAAAGGTTTATCTAGTTTTAAAAATCGTCTTTCTGCAGCACTATGCTGAACAATATTATAAGTTTTCTTATAAACTTAAGACCTAATGAAATGATCTAACTACATTTAGGTTTGCAAAGAAAATGCTCACACACCCTTATGAAAATGGCACTAATGGAGCCAATATATAGTGTATCTATTAATCCTTAGATTACAACTCATAATCTGGGTATTAAAGAGTTTACATGTCCCACGGTAGTTTGGCCTTCTGTACATAAGGCAGTTAAAGAATACCTATTACCATTAAAAGTATGTCCTAACCTCTTGCTTAAATGCCATGGAAACAGGCAGTAAAAGAAATATTAAGCCAATTTACAATATCTAGTTGCTCCATTAACTCAACTGTACTCTGATTGTTTCTGAGACTCTTCTCCAAGTTCAAACTTGTCAAGCTTGTTCTTCAAGCCCTTCAAGTCGGGACTTATATTAGAAAACAGAGCCAAGCGAGAAGTTTAAGTAAACATAAAACTTTCATAGAAATGATTATAGGAGTTCAAATTGACTGTAAATATCCTCCTCATCAACATGTCAAGTAGTAAAACCAAAATATTTCATTGGATTCATAGTTTATTTTTCTGTGCATAATTTCCTCTTTGACCTATATATTACTTGAAAATGTATACAGTAATTTTCAAGTATGTGGGTTTGTTCTAGTTATTGTTTTGTTATTGATTTTTAGAGTAACGGCACTATGGGCAGAAAACATCATTCTAACCCTCTGAAATTTGATACAGTCCCTGTAAAGAAATGAATTCTTTAGTTGTATAGTGTAGTATTTATGAGGTCAAAATTCTTAACTGAGTCTTTAAATCTTACTGATTTTTTAGTCTGCCTATTCCATCAGTTATAGAGAGGTGCTATAATTGCTCACTATGATATGGATTATCTGCCTCTTTTTGTAGTTCTTTCAAAGTTACCTTTGTATATTTTGAGAATATGTTATTATTAGGTGGATGCAAATTCAAAAGTTTATCCTCCTGGTGAACTGAACCTTCTATCATGATGAGATGATCAGCTTTTATATCTAGTAATGCATTCAGCCTTAAAGCCTGTTTATTTCAATATTAATATATGGCAACATTGGTTTTCTTTTGGTTAATATTTTCATGCTAAATCTTTTTTCGGTCTTTTAAATTCAGTCTTTCATGTATCTATTTTTAGATGTGTATACTTGGATTTTTCAAAAATCCATACTGGTAATCTTTGTTTTTAACTGGAGCATTCAGTCCATTTAGATTTAATTACTACAGTTTCAATCTATCATATTATTTTAACTTTTCTATTTGTTCCAACCACTTTGTGTTTATTTTTCTTTTTACTGAAATATTATTTCTAAAAATCTTTCCTCCATTCACTCTTCTAGTTTGGAAGTTAAACATTATGTTTCTATCCTTTTAGTAGTTACCCTAAAAACTATAACATGCTTCCTTAACTAATCAATGTCTAAAGAGCAATCAGTATCTTTATCCTTCTTCTCAATAATATAAGGAACTTAGAGCACATTAGCATACTCATTCTCACTCCTAGCTTATATATTATTATTCTCATATATTTTAATTCTACTTTTTATTTCAGCCCATCATGAGATATTATTTATATATTGTCAATTTGTGCTTAAATTTATCCACCTATTTGCCATTGTGTGATCTTTCTTTGTTTTTTGAATTCCTGACCTTATGAGTATTTTCCTTCTGCCTAAGTTACATGTTTTAGAATTTCCTTTAGTGAGGGTCTGCTGGTAACAAACTTGGTTGTCTGGAAACATCTTTACTTTTGTCCTCATTCTTGAAATATTTTTACTGGGCATACAATTCTAGGCTGGCAGTTATTTTCTTTCATCATGTGAGAGATATCATTGAACTATCTCTGGCTTCTATGATTGCTGTTGAGAAATCAGCAGTGTTCCTTTGAAGGTATTTTGGCTTCTTCCCATCCTTGGGCTTATTTAAAGATCTCTTCTATTTCTCTATGTACCTACCTATATCTGCCTATCAATCAGTCAATCATTTTCTGAAGTTTCACTACAAGGTCTCCAGTTTCGGATTTCTTTTATCCTGACTTGGATTTTTGCTAGGCTTCTTGAATCAGCAGATTGTATCTTTCATCAGTTTTAAAAAGTTCTCAGCCATTATATCTCTTCAAATATAGTCTGTGCTCTACTTTTTCTATTCCTTCTCAGAGTCTAATTAGAATTATACTACATCTTTCTCAATCATCTAAGGTTTTTATTTTTTATAATGGAAAATTTTGAAGGTAGAACAAATATTATAATGAACCCTCATGTAACCACTACTCAGCTTCAAAAGTTATCAACATTCTTTCCAATTTTGTTTTGTTATTCCCCTCAAATACCAGCCCCCTACACACTCATTTTTCTTCTATATTTTAAAGCAAATTCCAGAATTCAATTATTTCAATAGTAAATAATGCAGTATGTATCTCTAAAAGATAAGTAAATTTAAGATCTATAATTTCTCCTCTTCTCCACTTTGACCTAGCTATTCATTTGTTAAATGAATTGGGTCATCTGTCCTGGAAGATTCCCCACATTCTCTATTTTGGCTGATTGCATCTTCATGGTACATTTCACATATTCCTCTACATATACACCTCCACCCCATATTTCTTGATAGTTATTTACAACAAGTGGCTTGATTAGATCTGTTTAATTCTTTGGCAAGAATAGTTTAAAGGTGGTTCTGTATATTTGCTATTGCAATATATCAGGCGGCACAAAATTACTAATTGTCATACTCTTAAGGATATTAAGATTGATCACTATGGTTGAGTATTGTCAGCCTGATCCATTCATCCATTATAAAACCTTTCCTTAAGGGTTTTGGCAGCCATGCTGATTGTTGCTAGAACCATTATTTCCTTAGGGATTATGAAATGGTGAATTTTCTAATGATATCATTCCTTCTGCATTTCATTGCTAGAATTCTCCCACAGGACAAACTTTCCCTCATCAACTATTATCTTGAAATACAGTTCATAAAGGAAAGTCAGAATAAATACTTGGCTCTTTTTCATTATTTATCAATGTATACAATAATGAGTTGGTGACCTAGCAACCTCCATCAACTATTCGGATATTATCATTACAAATTCATAAATTTTTATATATCTGATATGTTTCCACCTGTCTGCAGATATTTATTCTTTTTTAATTAGGTAAACATGCTCTACTGTCTCCAGTAATTAATGTTACAAAAGCATCTGATGGTAAAATCTTTCCTTTGTAGGTAACCTGCTTTTGAAATTCAAAAGTACTATCAGGATATGTCTAGTTTGGGTTTCACTCCATTCATCTTGCCCGGTACTTGTGAGTTCTTTTAATCTAAAGACTCAAGTCTTTCACTAGCTCACATAAATTCTCTTTCATAAATTATTTTCCTCATTTGTTCTCATCTCTGTATCTCCTACAATAAATGTAGTGCATTTCCTAACTCTAGCCTTTATTTTTACTTTCTTTCCCATAATTTTAATTTCTTTACTTTTCACCTTGAATTCTACAAAGAATTTTTTAAGTTTGTCTTCTTATTCATTAATTTGATGTTCTACAATATACTATCAGCTATATATAATCTAAAATTTTTTAAATTCCATCTTTTCATATCCAAGAGCTCTTTGCTATTCTCTAATTATTACTTTCACCATCTTGGGGTAAAAATTTCAAACCTACAGAAAAGTTGCAAATATAGTACAATAAAACCCATATATTCTTTATCTAAATGCACCCATGATTAACGTTTTGCCTCAGATAGTTATTGTTGGTGACTACTTGCTTATTTCATTTATTAATGGAATGACCAGTTGAATCACACTAAAAATATGAAGTAGAGGTTTTTTTTTTAAAAAACTTCTGTTTTTGTGGTAAGTTTGTTTTACAAAAGGTCATTTGTTCTGATGATTAAGACTGGTCCCCCTTTTTCACCAATTTTTTGCACAAAATTTAAGGAGGTACTCATTTTTAGGTTCATGCATAACACTGAAAGTAAGTATCTCCGTAATAACGAGGCACCTACTACCAAAACTGAAGGAGACACTAACTCTTGAGTTTAAACAAGTGCCAAGTTTGCACTTACACAACCTCAAGAGTTAATGGCTTCTTAATTTTACACCCCAGTTCCTCTCTTGCTTCACCCTAGTCCTAGCCCTGCTATGCACTCTGTTGTGGTTCTTTTTATTTTTTGTTTTCGTCTGTTTCTTACTACTACAGAATAAAGCCTATCCAGTACTTGCAGCTGAGAAGGGCTCTGTCATAGTTTGTATGAATCTGTTCAAACACTATAGATATGTTCCTCTTCTTCATGAAGTAAAGGGTAAGTAATTGGTGGTTCCCTCACATTTTTCAATAATGTACCCTAAAGTGATCTGCCAATATATATCAATAACACTCACTTTACCATTTGTTGCTAACTGCTTAGACTTTACAAAGCATTTAGCAAATCAGCCAGACTTGTAAATCATTCTTTATCCTCAAAGTACACACGTAATTTATCCTCAAAGTACACATGTATCCTCAAAGTACACATGTATCCTCAAAGTACACATCTTATTCAGATTCTTTTCCTATGTGGGAACACTTTGTCTCCATAAGGAAAAAAATGGCAATTCAATCCTCAGTTGGAAAACTGTGACAGGCACTTTAATTCAGTTACTCCAGAATATATTGATATAAAAGAATAACCTCTCAAAATCCCATATAATTATTATACAAAATTTGTTTCAAAAGTCAAGCATTCTAATCATCGTCTGTTTTTATTTTTATTTTTTTAAGATTTATTTATTTAGTGGAAAAAGAGAGAAAGAGCGGTAGGGGGGAGAGGGAGAGAGAGAGAATCTTCAAGCAGACTCCCTGCTGAGTGTGGGGAGCCCGAGGTGGAGCTCGATCCCAGAACCCCCAAGATCATGACCTGAGCCAAAATCAAGAGCCAGCCAGTTAACCAACTGAGACACTCAGGCGCCCTTGTTCATTTGTTTTTAAGCAGAATTTAGCATTTTTATCTTTCCCATTAAATACAGTCAGAAAAATCAAGAGGCAAATTCTTTTTTTTTTTAAGATTTTATTTATTTGACGGTGGGAGGGGCACAAACGGGGGGAGTGCAGGCAGAGGGAAAGGGAGAAGCAGGCTCCCCGCTGAGCAGGGAGCCCGATGTGGGGCTCGATCCCAGGACCCCAAGATACAACTCGAACCAAAGGCAGATGCTCAACCGACTGAGCCACCCAGGCACCCCAAGAGGCAAATTCTTAGAGACGTTCTTGATTCTATGGTTGCTCATTTTTCCAGTTTGCAAAGCCCTTTAAGTGGGTTACAGCTACCGCACATTTGTCTGTCAAATTTGCCTCATCTGTGCACCATGGCTGGGACTAGAGTGAGGCAAGGCAGTGCCTTGGAGCACGAGATTCAAGAAGGCATTCACACTTAGGGTGGTACAGATGTAAAATCTATACTTACTCCAATAGGAGACAAGTGCTAACTTAAAGTCTGCAGCCTACAAGGCTCTTTTGCTTCACTCTGGTGCAGGCCCTACAGTATCTATGTCCAATATATTTTCAAATTGATATTGCAGGTGCCAAAAAAAGGGGAATGTTTCTCAGTATCCTCACCACTAATTTATGCTCTGAAAATTACCATATCTTTTCAGAGATCATTCTATAAACGTAGTGAGCTGATTTTGAAGGAAATAGTATTTAACTTTTGCTAGCTTGGGTTTCTTGTTTGTTTGTCTGTGGGTTTTGTTTTTGTTTTTGCATTCTATTGTAGTACTATTCCTAGACTTCTTCATGCTCAGTTGCAAAATATTCTGATGATTTTCCTTTGAAGCCCATGATTGGTTTGCAAATGTCATTTAAAAATAACTGTTTCAAGCAGTTATTATTCAGATATTCTCATAGAACAGATACCAAGATTTGGGCTCATTTGCATCTCCACTATAAAACTCACATTTTAATAGCCTTCTACAACACAACCTGCCAACTCTTCCCTAATATTCATTCTACTCTTCCGTCTTAGTTCTAGAACCCTTGATTTTTAGCTGGGTGATACAACTCCCCAGAATAAAGATTTATTTTCTAATGTCCCTTGCTAGAGGTAGGTGTGACTGTTTTTTGTCCTTTTCTTGTTTACTGGAATGGGGCATATTGGCTGTGGTTCAAAGATAGCTATCTTGGAAGTCTATGCCAAGGATGGTGGGTCAGCAAAAATAGGAGACTGGGTCCCTGATGCCTTTGTGAGGTTACTGTACTGTCAATGGACCTTCAACATTTTCAAAGACAGAAATAAATTTTTCTTTTATTTAAACTGGCATTTGAGGGGCACCTGACTGGCTCATCAGTGGAGCATGCGACTCTTGATCTCAGGGTTGTGAGTTCATGATCCACGCTGGGTGTTGAGATTGCTTAAAAACAAAATCATAAAACAAAAAAAAAACTGCCATTTGAGGCTTTCTATTGCTTGTAGATAATTCTAATTCCAACTGAAATCCCATTAACCACAGACTCATTTGATTAATAAGATCTTAAAAAATAACAATTCTGGTAGGCTCCACAGACATATTAAGAAAAAGTACTTGATTCAGTGCAATTTTTTCTTAACCTTTAACTAAAATCAGCCACACTGAAAGAAGGTTAGCTTTGCAGGGGGAGACAGGGAATTCCAGAACATAAACTATTTTGCAGGAAGAAAACAGGCTGGACTAAACTATCATTAAAAAGGTAAAGGCAGATTGAAGACATTCCAGAGGGAGAGGGAGAGGGAGATAAAATTGTTGCTAATTCCTGAGGCCCAGTTGTATTCTCTGCCTAGGGTTCTGTAAAATCTCCTTGGGTCTTTAAAACAAGCTATCCTTTTGCTTAAGTTAAAAAAAAAAAAAAAAAAATTCAACCAAATGGCTTGTTTCTATTAGCTATAACCAAGAGCACTAACCAACAGAACAGGTGACACCTACAAGAGTGTGCCATTTATTATTGAGGAACAACTTATTCTGGTTAAGTAAGGCATTCAAGTAAGTAAAAATTTTATAGGTAACTTACCCACCCCCTGCACCCCACTGTCACTGGATGAAGTTTGGCGTTTTTATTTTACAAAATAACCGTGTATTTACCATTGCATTCAATTAAATTCTGATCCTTGTGCTTTTTATTATTTTTCTTGGAAAGTATGAGATATTTTCAATGTACATATGAGGATATTAACAGTTCAATTGTGGGCTCATTGTTTTTTAGCATGAATGGCCTGTAAGCATCATTCTGCAGTTTTACACAGATAGAAATGGAGGTAAGGAACTTTCTAGGAGGTGTTCATGTGCAAAAGCTGAAAAAGGTGTCTGCCTTGTGGTCTGAACTTGTTGCTGGGACCAATCAAGGGAACTACTGTATGTAATTCTGACTTTGGTTTACCCTGGGCTTCCCACAGTTACTGCAATCTACTCAAGTTCTACAAGTGTAAACCTTAGGACTTTGCCAGAACTTTCCAGAAAGAGGTAACAATATAAGTGGAGGCCTGAGTTATTTAGCTGGCCTTAAGATATGGATAGGGTTTTCACTTTTAGAGATAGAACAAGTGGATAGTACTATCACTGTCAACCACTGGAGCTTCACCAATCAGGATCTTTGAGGG
Organism: Ursus maritimus; assembly: GCF_017311325.1. Lineage (NCBI taxonomy): Eukaryota > Metazoa > Chordata > Mammalia > Carnivora > Ursidae > Ursus > Ursus maritimus. Next base: position 56,876,946 of record NW_024426774.1, read on the forward strand.
AGCCCTTCTCCACTTGACCAGGCTCATTTCATCATCAAATGTGCAGTGGGGCTCTTCTCTATGCTATCACAAAAATGAAAGTTTAATTTATTTTAATTCTTTCTTGTCATTAATAGTTGGTTATTCATATATTCTGATTTTTATGGAATTCGGTATATAATGTTTAATAATATACTTTAGCAGATATATCTAGCAACAATGTTGTTTATGTTCCTAAACTTGCTCTCATAATTTGAATTGCATTTTATACTATGTTGCATGAATTATATCTAGGAATTCAGAGTTATATATTTATTGACTTATAGTCACGATTAGTAAAGGACGGTCAGCCACTACTGAGCCTAACTTACCATTTTATTTTATTGGATGCTTGTATATATTTAATGTCAGGTTAATTCTCTACACTCTGGCCTTCTTTCCTAAGTTGTCTTTAAAAGTATTATGATTTGGGGGCACCTGGGTGGCTCAGTCAGTTAAGCATCTGCCTTCGGCTCAGGTCATGATTCCAGGGTCCTGGGATGGAGCCCTGTGCAGCGCTCCCTGCTAGGGAGTCTGCTTCTCCCTCTCTCTCTGCCCCTCCCCCTACTTGTGCTCTTCTCTAATAAATAAATAAAATCTTTAAAAAAATAAAAGTATTATCGTTTTATCACCTTACAAATACAGAAATCAACGGTCTGAAGTGTGGAGTTTACATAGATTTACAACACTGAAGAATCAGCTGCCTACAGGGTAGTTTGAATTTTATTTGCAATATAAGCACATGCTTATTATCACTTTGTTTAAATTCTTAGTTCTTTTTCATAAATTTTCTGAAAAATAAGTAGTTTCAGGTGACAGGTGGGGAAATTAATCATCTGGCTGAGTACATGTCATTTTACGACACCGAACACTCTTCAGCTTGTGCAGTCAGTTATCACTGAGCGCAGTCTGGCATTTTGTTACACCAAACAACTGTGGTGTGATATCCTTTTATTAGTCGACTGAAATGTGAACCTGGCTTTTCCCAAAAGCTTTATTTGAACTATTATCTCCTTTCAATTCACAAATAAGGAAACTAATTGGCGAGGAGCATACCTTAAAAGCATTAAAACTCTTTAATAATTTTAACGGAAATGTTTTGATGTAAAACACACTTTCCTGCTTCCCGAAACTGGTATACAATACACAAGAATACTTTTTCATTTTGCCTCAAGGTTACCAAAATGGTCAATTATTTTACTCAGCTTTAATATAGCAAAGTCTTCAAGAACTACCAGAAAATAGATACATATACAAATATACATACAAATATACCTACATACATACATACCCACATATATCTATTCCTATGTTGAATACGCCCCATACTACTGTGCTTTCTCAGCTGCCATTTATCATTTTTATCATCGTCAGTATGCTATTGATTCTAATCTTTATCTCATACATAGTTGTGTCATTAGTTGTATGCCATTGATCAGTATGCTATCAGTATGCTATTGATTCTAATCTTCCTTATCTCATACATAGTTGTGTCATTAGTAGTTTCCAATTTTTTTTGGTTTGGCAATGGTCCATTTTTTAAAATGAAATCTTACATGAATTCCAGCATACAAACTGAATGAATATGGATTTCTGCTGTGGAATTGGAACAGGGGAGCCAGTGTCCTGCTGCTAATGCTAAGCCTCTATACCTGGTCTGCAGAGCAGAACACCAAGGTACCTGATGAAAGCCCAGGCCACCATCAAATAGTTTAATACCACTTGTCAAACCTAAGAGTGACTTCCTCTATTCTGAAGGATAAACTTTTTAAAGAAAATGTTATCTTGTACCTTGTACAGAAGGCAACCACAACAATAACATCCATGATCTCATTACTCAGTAACTTCAATTAGTATAACAAACAAAAATGGAAGTAAAACACGTGTAAGGTTCAAAAGTTCAAACAATACAGAAAGGTTAAAGAGGAAAAGAAATGCCGTCCTCAGTCTTGTGCATAGCCTGTATCGTAACAAAATCCTTCTCCTCAAAGGTAACCACTATTGGGTTACTTATAATTCCTTCCATAATCTATATGAGTGTAGATGTCTATGTGTGTATGAATATACGTGTGAATAAGCTTTTAAAAATAAAATTTTATATATCCAGAAGCTATTATACATTACACATTTTATTTTTTTACTTAATAATATATCAGCAATCTTTTTTAAAACTAATTTTTCATAGTTGTATTTTACATAATTGAGTTAACTCCCAGATTAGCAGAATATGCTACTGTGGCTATGACTGATTGTGTTTCTACTGTCTGTGTCTGAGAGTAATAAGAAGAGAAGTTTCCTATAAACATCATTTATTCCATGATATATTTGCGGTGGAACACTACCCTCAAAATAATGGAGAAAACAGCTATGTTATATGTCTCTATAGCAGAACTTAATCACCAGGTAGGTATAGCAACGTTTCAATAGAACAAATGTGTTTAGAGTTCCAACTTGGAACTGGAAATACCTCTTTAGAGACAGAATGGCACAGTGGATAAAGTATGTGTTTTAGACTCAAAGGACCTGAATTTTTTAAGATTTTTTATTTATTCGACAGAGATACAGACAGCCAGCGAGAGAGGGAACACAAGCAGGGGGAGTGGGAGAGGAAGAAGCAGGCTCACAGCAGAAGAGCCTGATGTGGGGCTCGATCCCAGATCACCGGGATCACGCCCTGAGCCGAAGGCAGACGCTTAACCGCTGTGCCACCCAGGCGCCCCAAAGGACCTGAATTTTAATGCAGGCATTGTCACTACTAGTTTTATCATTTTGAGCAAGTTACTTAACTAAGGTTCAGTTTCTCATATATAAAAAGAAGATAATGGTATGCATTACTCAGGTTGTCCTATGGATCAAATGCATACAATAGGCAATGTTAAATTCCTTTTCATTCCCCTACAAAGAGATTAAGATTTCTTGATTAGCTTCAAACTCCTGATGGACTATAGGAGAGGATGGGGCAGGGAATAGACAATGGAGTAGAGATTTGAGAGACAAGGTATTCTTGTGCCCTAATTACTGTCTTTTTTTTCCCCTCATGGGTACAGGAATTGGCCATCTCCTCTGCTTTAATTTCTACCATTTGTTGCTCTCATTTAGAGTTGCGACCCCACTCCCACCTTTCCCTAGTCAATTAGAAGATGGAATTTAGTCCCAGTTTCTCCCCCTAGAGTAACAGGGTTAAAAAATACCTGATATAAAAACAAACACCTGAAGACTGACTTCTAGAATAGCAGAGTGAAAACCTCAGGGACCTCACTGTCTCTCTAAAACAATGAAAATACAGGCAAACAAACAATTTCAGGACTCTGGCATTTAACAGAAACCAAAGAATGAACTAAAAAATCCAAGAGAAATTACTGAACTTCAGTGCCCTTGAGAAAAACAGCAGCCCAGGTACCTGAGGTGGAGTATGGCCTAGATATCACACAATTAATGAAAATACCAGTTCCAAACCTGTTTCTACTGGCTAAGGGACCTGTGACCTTTACTTTATTCCACTGAGTTGAAGTCCACCTTATTTTTCCCTTGACTACCTGTGAGAATTAAATAATGTAATATGAACAAACACCCATGAGCTGATGGGCAAAAGTTACTTACCTAAAAAAACTTGCTAAATTCAACATTTCTACCTTGAACACACAAGGTATCATACTACTTGCAACCAAATCATGTAAAAGCTTTAGACTTATTCCAACAATGTGTCTTACCTTTCCAAGTATTATGCATTAAAACTTCTAAAAATAATGACAATAAGGCCAAAATTTTAACTTAGACATAAATCAAAATGACAATATTGAAATTGTTCAATAAAGCATTTCTCTGCACTGGCCCTTAATCTTTCCCATATGTTTCTCGAAGGATGATTTCTATTCCTTCCTCTGTATCAGTGCAAGCTGTTCCTCACACCTAGCTGCTTTAGAGGGTCCTTTCTCTAAAGCACCATCCCTACAATTACAACGTCTTTCTTCCTCTATTTCAAAACAGCATTTAAAAAATCTGGAACAATCTAATCATACTGTTCTGTAAATTTACAGGCTCCCAAACATATACATTGCATTGCAGTATAAGGGATTTACTTGGATTTTACTTTTAAATCATCAAAAATAGCAAACAATGACTTTTCTTAATTTGAATTAAATTTCATGGGGGGAAAAGATCAAATATAATAGGTGTTTTTACTACGAATAAACTCCTACCTTAGGAGAAGTGGAGAGATCTCTTCCTGCAGAAATACTTGTGTTTTCATTTACTCCTCCTGTCTTTGGTGAGATGGCTGGTGGGGCTGGAGCTTTTCTTTTCACTCTCCTTTCGGTTTCCAGTTCTTGAATTGGAGTCACCATATTATTTGGAGGAAGAGTTGGTTTGGGTTCATAAAAAGGATTAGATCTAAATGAAAGAAGAATTATTGTTAAATGTTACTCTAAAAATAGCTTATTCCTAACTAAAATAATAAAAAAATAAAGATTTACAAAAATTTATAAAACTAAAACCTACTGAAAATAATAAGGAGAAACCCAAACTGGTGATGACCTACAATTTGGAAACAATCACAATTAATCCATTGTTTTGTTAATCACTGACAACAAAATTTTTCCCTTTTAAAAAGTATTTTAAAATTTTTTTCATACAAGGTCACACTTAGCTCTATTTTATATAGATCCTTAGAAAAATGTTTATAGTAATAGTAAATCCTATATACTCCCCACACCCAAGAAAAAGGAAATAAGATGTGGAAATACTGATTTGTTTTTTTATGCTCCCCACATCAAACATTTTTTTTTCTCGTGCTTCATCCCTTCTCATTAGGATGAAATGCATTTAGAAGTTCATTCAGCAAGGTTCTGTTAATAGTAAATTCTGCCTGGCATTGAAAATGTCTTTATGTCACACTTAAACGATAATTTAGCTAGGTAGAGAATTCTAGTTGTCAGTTAATTCACCTCAACACTCTGATGATATTAGCCCACAGTCAGCCTACCATTGCTCTTTTAGAAGTCATCTTTTATCTTTGGTTGCTTAGGATCTTCTTTTTTCTTCTGGTTTTGAGCAATTTTACTATGATATGTCTAGGTGTGGATTTCTTTTAATTTATCCTATTTCAGGCTCCTCATATCTCCTGAGTCTGAAGATGACTATTTCATTATCTCTGAAAAATTATCAACCATTATCTCTTTGATAGCCTCTTCTCTATTCTCTATTCTCTTCTTTAGGAAATCTTATCAGATGCATTTTGAATTATCTCTCTCCTTCATATTTTTACAAATTTTCATTCCTCCTGTGTTATATTCTGGATAATTCCCTCATTTCTATGATCCAGTTAACTTTTTCTCTCTTCATCTGTGTCTAACTTAATGTTTAATTCTCCATGAATTTTTAATTCTGATAAGCATTTTTCTTCATGCAACTGTGTGTAAAATACCTCCAGTACACAGATTTGAGTCGTTAATCATTTTAACATTTATTTCAGAGTCTCTATCTGATAAATCTATTAGTTCAAGTTCTTGCATGTACAATCCTAGTGTTCCTTTTGTCTCCTGACTCTTTCTCTTAGTATACTGTTTCCTTGTATGATTTGTAATTCTAGATTTTAAGTTCAGGGCTTAATCTGAAGAAATCCTGCATAGTCTGAGCTGGGAGTGACTCTCTCCAATGTTTATGTTTGTGTTTGCCAAGTGCTTTAAGAGCCATTTTATGTGCTATTTTCTTGGCTTGGAGGATCCCAGACCATCCTACCAACATAATGTCAAATCCATGGAGGATTTGGGTGGGCCTATGTGCTTATAACTTCTCTGGGAAGACTTTTTTCCCCCCTCTACCTACAGTCTAGGATCAGGCAAAAAAATCTTCCTTGTTAACTCCTTTTATGAGTAGATGAGCTTTTTTCTCATTAGTTATCCATAAACACAAGTATCTGGTGTATGTGATGATTATTCTTCCTATAAACTGTTATCCTGGTTTTTATTTATTAGTTTGTTGCATTTTTTTTCCCCAACACCAGTTGGTTCTCTAGAATCTTATGTGTAAAGAATAAAATTTCTGAGATCACAAGGCTAAGTACCAGCTGATCCAAATATAGTGATTATTCCAAGGGAATTCCACCTAGTCATATAAGGCCTGTATTGGTGATAACCCTCTGTTTTAATTATGAATGCTTTTTTAACTACAACAGTATCAGACTCACTTAGAACCAATACCAATTATGTACACCTTTGCCTAAGAATTTATATATAGACAGTCAAATCATATGAGACTGGGTACCAAGCAGATATGGATCAGAGATGGGAAATATATCATACTTGTGATGTCATTCATATGCTGTGCTCATGGCAACAATTAGTGTCATGGGATTCCTTCCATTGAGCTACAGTACAGCCACAGAATCTCTCTCAACTCTGCCCAGCGTGGTTGCTTTTAACTGAATGGGGTTGGCATTTATAAAGAAACCTATTTCCTGTTCTTCCTCTTCTTATGTCTGTGCATTCAAGACAATAAGAACAGGAAACAGATATATACTTGAAAATTTGCTTTTCAGACAAAATATTCTTGCCTAGTAAGTGATCAAGATATGCTTGAAGTATTTACATCCCATGTTTATAACCTGGAGAATAACTTGGGGATATCAAAGTGAGAAACAATGTTAAAAGAACTAGGTGTTCAGAAAAAGCTGAACATTCTCTCTGAAAAGAGATATGAAAGGTATCACATCTAGCCTAGAACGTAGGGCTTACCAATAACATTATGAACGAAGATTAATAAAGTGTTTATGCTATGCTAGGCATTATTTTAAGTATTTCACATGTACTTTTTTTTTTTTTTAAGATTTTATTTATTTATTCGACAGAGATAGAGACAGCCAGCGAGAGAGGGAACACAAGCAGAGGGAGTGGGAGAGGAAGAAGCAGGCTCATAGCGGAGGAGCCTGATGTGGGGCTCGATCCCATAACGCCGGGATCACGCCCTGAGCCGAAGGCAGATGCTTAACCGCTATGCCACCCAGGCACCCCGAAGTATTTCACATGTACTAACTCATTTAATCCTTACAACAAGCTTGTTTCTTGGGCTAATTTTATTGATAGCCTCATGCAGCTGTTTTTCAAACTCTAAAAGCAGTCTGAAGGGAGGTAAACGTAAAGAAATGAGATGAAAACATTTTTTTTAAAACTCCACAAGCTAAAAAAGAGAAAAATCTTCCTCCCAAACTGACTACTTGCCAACTAATGTTAAATGTTTCAGAACTGAACAGACCCATTTCTATCTAACTGAATTAATTCAGTTATATGAATTATATAGGTGATATTCTTAAAAAATTGGTATTGGTTCGGTCTCGCTACAATAAGCTTCCATAGTAGTTTGTAAGATGGTAGCTGTCACAATAATCATTATTATTAATTTGTTATGTAATATGGCTAGTTTCAAGAAAACCTAAGAAGTGTTAGAGGATATTTATATTACAAAAGGATTTGTGCTTCAAAGAAAACAACGACAGAATCCCTTAAAACAGGTATGATTCAGTACACTTTATTTAACTTAATTTACAATACTCAGTTGCATGCCATTTTTATAAAACATAACTAGTATGTATATAAAAGTAACTAGATATTGTCCTTTTTCTTCCTATCTCTGCCTGCTTCAAACCACTTGGGCCTCCCTCTAACCACCTGAATATTAGTATTCTTGTCAAAAGAAAGTAAATGCAAGTCGAAAAGAAGTTCATAATCAGCTGATTTCCAAAGCTGGATCATAAGACTCATATTCCTAGAAACATAATCAAAATAGACATATTCTTGAAATAATTAGAGCTATGTTTCTCAATCTCTTTTACCCTATGACATGTAGTAAAAATGAAATTTGTATGTCATGCTATCGTAAAAACATAGGAAGCTGCTGGAAAATCGGAGTACCAGGGACTCCAGCTGCCCCGGACCTTGCCTCACCACCAGAAGGACTAAAGGAATAAGTGTCTCTGCACACTATAATCTACCGGTAAGAAAACAGTGTGCTTGGCACCACCACTTGCTAGGTTCTAAATCAGCATAAGACAAGCTTCTACTTCCAAGGGCTGTGAATGATCCTCCCTATGGACCGGACATTTCTAACTAAAACTAAATTTCCTACTCTTTAAGAATAAACAGGATATGATTCTATTTATATGAAGTGTCCAGGATACTCAAATCCATATGAACAAAAGGCAGATTAATGGTTTTCAGGAGACAGGGGAAGGAAGGAATTGAAATTAACCACTAATAGGTAAAGGATTTCTTTTTGGGGTGACGAAAATGCTCCAGAATTAGACTGTGGTGATGGCTGCACAACACAGTGAATTAGCTAAGAACCACTGAAGTGTACACTTTAAATATAGAATTTTATGTTATGTGAAGTATATATATCTCAATAAAAAAAGTGCTACTAAAAAAGTGAATAGTATATACTGTGCTATAAAAAAGTGAACATATATATAATATATATGATTATGAACATGCTCCCTTCTCTATAAAAATAAGTTATATAATTACTGATCAATGCCTTTTTAAAAATACTTAACATTTTTAGTAAAGAAAAATTATTTAAGGAACTAGCATAATTTCCACATTCCATTGATCATCTATTATTTGAATAACCTATTTCAGGGCTTCCTACATCACTCTGAATAAACAAAGAGCATTTTTACCCTTGTATTATATACTTGAGTAATAGATCGGTTACATCATTAAGTCACCGTGAACTAAAAATTCATCGCTTACATTAAGTGGAAAATTAGAATAATTTTAAATGACATTATTCATTGCTTAGAAAATAATTCACCCGGGGCACCTGGGTGGCACAGCGGTTAAGCATCTGCCTTCGGCTCAGGGCGTGATCCCGGCGTTGTGGGATCGAGCCCCACATCAGGCTCCTCCGCTATGAGCCTGCTTCTTCCTCTCCCACTCCCCCTGCTTGTGTTCCCACTCTCACTGGCTGTTTCTATCTCTGTCAAATAAATAAATAAATAAAATCTTTATTAAAAAAAGAAAGAAAGAAAAAATAATTCATCCAAGAAGAATAATTACAGAAAGAAAAACTGTAAGTTGATTAGAAATAGGATTAACCTACTGAAAAAATAAAACAATATGAAGCAAGGGTATAGTGAAACCTATAGTCTTTTCCTCTCACTTTGAAAATTTATGTTTCTTTGGACAAACCACATTTCTTAAATGAGTGTGCAGCTTCTCTGAATAAAATTCAAAGGCAACTTCCCTTGGGAAATGGACATACAACCATACCAGGAATGATTTTATGCTGGACCTCAAAAGTCATTTCATAAATGTTTTGAAAAATTTTATTGCTTTCTCCGTTTTCATTTTTGCTACATAAACTAGAATGGCTGAACTAACTCCAAAACACAAGAAAACTGAGAAAACCCCTGTGGTTGCTAAGTGTCCAGGACACGTGCTCCTAGCATTGAAGGGTGTTTACTTTCTCTTGGTGCTGATGGATATGTGAGGTTCTGAAGGTTGCTTTACACATCAAAGGACTCAGCACTATTTATTTGTGATAGTTTTATGTCAGAGGATGCAGGAAGAGTTTGGTAATGGAAGATGAGTAATACAGGCTTTTCACTGGACGAAAGGTCATAAGTTTATTATTAAAGTAAGAACAAATTTTGGAAGATTTCTGCTAATGTAGTTGGACCTACAAACTTTTAGAGAAAAAAGGAATAGAAAAAAGAGTTCTTCCTGGACTCTCAGATTAGTTGATGAGCAATCTTTAGAATGTGTATGTATATTCCTATTAAAAAAAAAGAAAAGCTGAAGTGTTTATAGGTTCCCTCTGGTAATCTCAGATGATTGAGCAATTTAGAGTGTTCTTTATTCATGGGAAACTTGTAAAGACTGTGACTTTCATGTGGAAAAAAAGAATGGTCAAAAGGAAACACCCAGTGATTCTGATTTTAGTTTTTACTAAGGCATTTTAAAAGTTTAAGCAAACATTAGATGTCTCTTTAATTTGTTAATAGGAGAGAGCAGGGTGTGTGTGTGTGTGTGTTGTGTAATACTCATGCATCTTGGAATGACTGAATGCTTGTACTTAAAAGTTTATATTTACATTCAAATACTCTAGGTGTGTGGCTATTAGTCAGCACCTACACCACCCATGAGAAATTTTATTTTGATCACACATTAGCTATTTCAAAGAAAACAAATATAATAACCTTAGCAAAAGTTGAGCCAACTTTTTCAACCCCTGTATAGTTATTAATTGGTACTGAAATCTTAAACCTGGGTTTGGAATCAGATAATCACTATGATGTATTTCTATGTACTTATAAAGTTAGAACTTTTTTAGGTTTTATCAAAACCCAACTAGGCCCATGGAAGCATATAGCACATGTGAGAGTCACAGGCCATATGGTGTAAAATGGGAAAAGGTTGAGAAATGCAGTTCCAGAGAGACAGAAAACGAGTCAACCACTTCATTCTTTCAAACAAATCTTTCAAATATTTGAATTTGGTTATTGTAGTCCCCCTAAATAATAGCTCTTCTAAGTCAAACAGGCCCTATGCCCTAAATCACTGCTCATTTGATGTAGTCTCTAGACATTTTGATGACTCTGTTGCTCTACTTTTTTAATGCTCTGAATCATCAATGCCCCTTGTAAAGCGCAGCATCCAGAAGTAAAACAGTGCTCAAAACAGGGGCTGACCAATGCACAGGAAAGAAATGACATTTCTTTCTTAACACCAAACAACTGTTCCCAACTTTCATACATTGAAGGAGCCTTTTTATTATTCCCCCCTCAATGTATAATATCCCCATTATTTTGAAAGAATTTCCTATTAAACTGTATTTTTAAAGGAATAACTATTTTTCCCAAGATCTAAATAATCTTAATACACTAAAATTCACATATTTCTGAGAAAAACAAAGACCTATACAGTGACAAGTAAACATGTAATTACTATCCTATAATTCCATTACCTGTGCTATTTCTTTTTTTTTTTTTTTTTTAAAGATTTTATTTATTTATTTGACAGAGATAGAGACAGCCAGCGAGAGAGGGAACACAAGCAGGGGAAGTGGGAGAGGAAGAAGCAGGCTCATAGCGGAGGAGCCTGATGTGGGGCTCGATCCCATGACGCCGGGATCACGCCCTGAGCCGAAGGCAGACGCTTAACCGCTGTGCCACCCAGGCGCCCCTACCTGTGCTATTTCTGCATCCATATCTAATGACTGAGTTTCCTCCTCATTATGTGTCAGATTTTCTTCCTTCTTTATATGCCTAAAAGATTCTTGAGTGGTTGCTGGACATTGTAAATTTTATGTTTTGGGTGCTGGATTTTTTGGTATTCCATTTGATATCTCTGGTATATTTGTGTGGTGTGCAGATAAGTTACTTGAAAATATTTTTATTCTTTTGAGCCTTGCTTTTAAGCTTTGATAGGCAAGCCCAGAACAGCCTTTAGTCTAAGGCTAATCTTACCACATTACTGAGACACCTTTATGCGGACTTGACTTGACGTCCCATGTGTAAGGAACTGCTTGGAAACAAACTATTCTTGGTCCTGGGTGAACTCCAGGGATGTTTCTGTGAGATTCTTTGTCCTTAGTAATTTCCCTATGTACATGCTCTCATCAGTACTCAGCTAAAGACTCAGGGGGAACCCTCTACAGATCTCTGAAACTCGGTTTCTTTTTTTGTTTTGTTTTGGTTTTTTTTTTGTTTTTATAAAGATTTTATTTATTTATTTGACAGAGAGAGAGACAGCCAGCGAGAGCGGGAACACAAGCAGGGGGAGTGGGAGAGGAAGAAGCAGGCTCATAGCGGAGGAGCCTGATGTGGGGCTCGATCCCACAACGCCAGGATCATGCCCTGAGCCGAAGGCAGACGCTTAACCGCTGTGCCACCCAGGCACCCCTGAAACTCGGTTTCTGAGTAGCTCTCTCCTCTCTGATACTCTGTCCACAATTCTATTCTCCTCAGTACCCCCGAAGTCCAAACTGTCTCCTCAACCCACGGAGATTACTAGGACTTTTGGGTTCTTTCTCCCTGAACTAGAGTTAGAAATTCTCTCCCATAAATAAAGCTTGGGGAAGTCCAGGGCTCACCTTCTTTGTTTCTGTTCTCTCAGAAATCACTGTCCTGTGCTATTTGCATACAATATCTGAAAACCGTTGTTTCATATATTTCACTCAGTTTTTTAGTGTTTTAAGACAAGAAGCTATATCCAGTCTATTACTCCATCATAGCTAGAAGTGGAAGTTTTGTTGTTAATGCTGTTTAACACATTCAGGGCCACAGTCTGCAGCCACACAGCCTGTGAACTGCGTAACTCCGGAATACAATTTGCACACACCCATATCCTATCCTCACCCTAGATTTGAGTAAAATGGCAACCCTAATCATACTGACTTTTTATAATGAGCTTGTAATCAGAATTACTCATATTTGGGTAAGAATAATAACTCGAATGAAGACAATTCCTAATTTATAATTGTGATGGTCTTGTTGTTTGGCATTTGAACAAGTGTTCTCATCAAAACAATATCATAAATGATGATTCAGTTCCCACAAGAGAACCTAACATTATTGAAGTGTAATGCCTACAGTAATTGATTAAAAAAAACCTAAGTGTCACTTATAATGTGGTTCCTGTGAGAAGACACAATTGGAATTCTAACTAGAGATTTCAATAACACATTTCTCTCCATTGTTCACTTAGGGTGCACATACATTCACATGGAAGAGGGTGGAGAATAAGCATCAAGATCATAAAAATTCAGATGGACATGAGATAGATACTAACTTGTAAACTGTATATTAACACTGGGACAGACCTTTTTTTACCCATGTAAAGGTATATTACAGAAGCATCTCTTTAAACATAGAGACTGACATGATGATGGCAAAATAAAATGTACTTACTCATCCAACTCTTCTTCTTCTGTTTTAGAACTATCAGCATAGAGGTACTTGCTCATGTCCACAGGTCTTACATTTTTTCTTTTTGTAGACTGAGGAGGAGAATCTTTTATAGTTACAAAAGTTTCTGGCTCATCGAATGGGTTCAAATACTGTGGAGTCTGTATCTCTTTAAAGGGATTATAGCTATTATTATAAAAAGATTCCTCTGATTTCTTAGGAGAAGCTGTTTCGGTGATGGGTTCTATAAAACAATACCAAAAAATGAATTAAATTAAATTATTATTATCTGATATTTTCTTACATTTTTAGTGTTTACATAAATAATCTTGAATTAATACTCTAGGAGGCTAAAAGAGTCAAAACAATAATATGTTTTAGAGGGGCTACGCTCAGAAGATGTGCTACCTAAGATCTTTGTCTACTTCTCCAGGAATGCTGCTCCCCAAGATGGCAGCTTTGAACAGGCTATTTTTATTTTTTAATTTAATTTAATTTGTAGAGGGGTAGGGGGAGAGGCAGAGAGAGAAGGAGAGAGAGAATTTTAAGCAGGCTCTGCACCCAGCATGGAGCCCAACATGGGGCTTGATCTCACAACCCTGAGATCATGACATGAGCCAAAATCAAGAGTCGGATGCTTAACCAACTGAGCCACCCAGGTGCCCCTAAAATGGCATCTTTGGAATATCCTTGGAGTCTCTAATATTATTAGCATTACAGTATGCCAATTTTTGAAATTTTAACCTTCTTAGAGGTACAATATTCTATTTATTATTTCATTTGTCTATACTGATATAAATTTTTTTTAAGAACATAAAGTGGATTAAATTTTGAAATTGTCTTTGGTAGTTACATAAGCAGAGACCGCTTAGGAAACTGAAAATTCATTCTGGACTGTATCAAATACATACCCACATATCACTGAATTTGTTTCACAAAGCCTTCCAAAAGTAGGTTTCTGTATGCTACAAGACCTTAAAATTTAGAGCTTTGAATGAGATGGCTGATTTTTTTTTCAATATAACTTTGATCCAATAAGTACTCTATTTAATAATGTAAAGAACTAAGGTCAGAATTCTCAGGTAGAAAGCACTATATTGAAATCATATTGTTAAGCTGATAGACATGTTACACCAAATTTTTCTAAATTTTATTATTTTAAATTTCATTTTGAAAACCAAGGTACATTTAAAAATAAAATTCTGACTCCCAGCACAAAAAGCACTACAGCAGCATCATATCCTCCAATGATACTTATGAAGTGCTTAGTACCAGCCATTTTCTTCTTATGTGACTTAATATTTTAAAACAAAACTAGAATTTATAATAAAACTGTCCAACATTTGGTCATGGATTCTGATTAAAGTAAATGTTTTCCCAGACTGAAGAAAAGTTTCAGAAAGCCAACAATCAGAGGGTAGTTTAAAAGTTAATTTTAATTATGCCGTGCAATTCTATCAAAATACTCTAGAAGGCAGAAAACTGGTTACTGAAATTCTCAAGAAAAATAACTATTTCATAGGTGACACTTCAAACAATTTAATCCAATTATTATAAAAATTTCATGACTGACATATTTATGACTTTGATATTTTTAAGTCAAGCTCCTTTTACTTATACTTTAGACAATAGCCCAGAAAACTTATTTTGTCTTTATACTGGAGAAAAACCTCTGAATTGAAATTCCATACACCATGGAGAAACAATTATAAAGTGTGAAAGAGAATTCATAAAATCATAATAAATACTGAAATTAATTTAAATAAATCTTAAACTTTAAATTTCAATTTAAATCTAGACTATGCTAGAGAAGAGACACAGTAACTGTGTAACTTTTTTAACACCAAGATAATATTCAAACTTAACGCTTCATTAGAATCTTTGTAATAATGTAAATGAGGCATTTTCTTTTTTCTATAGGGGAAAAGAGGCTGGAAAATTTTTGCCTATTCAATTTTTATTAACAAATATCAAGTTTCAAATGCTTGAGAAACCAACAAAACTAGTCAATGGAAATAAGATTTTTATTTTTACTTTCAGGAAGAGGATTGCAAAAATTGATCTAAGCAAATTCATCAGTTACAAAACCAAAAGCAAAAAAGTATTCAAACTATAGAGCACAGTTGAAGATGACAGAAATGGCAACAAAGAAGAGTTTAAAATGAGATTATTTTATATAAAAGCTAACAAACACATTTAATAACTTTCTAAGAGGGTCACTGACGCACAGAATGCCATGAATCTAAGAGGAGAATTGAAGCTGTAAAAGCGAATAAAAGAACCATCTAAACAACTTCAACACATTATTTTTTCCTTAAATGCTTTTGTTACTTGAGGATGTGAATTTTTCATCAATAAAAATTCAAAAATTATTTCTAAAAAAACAAGTATTCTTCTATTAGAAAATACTTAGACCAAAGACTCTAAGACATGTATATTTAAAGAAAATATTGGTTGTCACTTTTTTTTTTTTTTTTTTTTTTTTTTTTTTTTTTAGCTCTATAGGCATGGTTAAAGATTCTGAATCAGGTTGACTAACCTCTCCTAAATAGAAATACCATATTACATGTTATTCTGCTACTTCTTTCTATACCTCAGAAAACAGACCCACATATATTTTTAAAACTCTTTTTATTTGACTTTGAAATGGAAAGCTCAAATACTGATGTCTCAAAATATTTTGGTAATATTTATAAAACTCAGAATACTGAAATATATGTAATACACAATTGAGGAGAAGCCATGTGGCCAAAAGAAGACACTTATTAGGAATCTTAGCTCCAATTCCACTTCCATTTACCTAAAGTTCTTGTTCAATTCCTCTGGGCCTCAGCTTCCTAATCTATGAAAAGAGGCAGCTGAAGTAGATTACTTCCAAGATTCGTTATAACCATTACCATTGACATTTAAAATAATTCTTAATATATATATAGCTCACAAACAAAATAAAATCTCATTAAGTTAAATTTATGAAATTAAATTCTGGTAAGAAGGGAGAAAATAAGAGAAGGAGAAATGGATTACAAAATGATATTGCTCCACGTGAGCAAATCCTGAAAACCTCATTTCACTATGACAGGTAGTAACAAACTTCTTCAAAGCTCATGAGGACTTCATTAAGAGCAGTCTAAAAGATGTACACAATGGTTAATCATTCTTGCATTTACTTTGAAAAAACAGTTTAATTAAACAGAGGTCTCCCTCAACAGCTTTTTTTTTTTTTTAACAGATTTTATTTATTTATTTGACAGAGAGAGAGGGAACACAAGCAGGGGGAATGGGAGAGGAAGATGCAGGCTCCCAGCAGAGGAGCCCGATGTGGGGCTCATTCCCATAACGCTGGGATCACGCCCTGAGCCCAAGGCAGATGTTTAACGACTGAGCCACTCAGATGCCCCTAACTTCTTCAACAGCTCTTATCTAGGCTTTAAGAGTTCAAAACTATTTGATAGGAAAAATGACTCAGGAAAAAAAAAAATTCCGTGGATGTATTCCTTATAAGTATGTTGCATATAGGATTACAGGGGTTTTCAATCTTTTTTTTGCTCCATGCTATTTACATGCACAACTTACTCTGACTATAATTCTCAGCCTAAGACATGGAAGGGGGTGCGGGAGTTCACTGGATTCTCAGAGGGTGAGGGCAGAGGACCTGACAGAGGGAGAAGCCATCCCACAATCCCAAAATCGGCATGTCTCACAACTTGACCTTACTTGGCAGGCTAATCTAATAAGCCATATGCCAGCTAGGTGAAATACTGTTATCTCTAACATTAAAGCTTTACCATCTAACTTGACGAAACTCTATCGAGAATTTAAAAATAACCCCCATGTAGAAGATGGGTAGAGAGGAAGGGTGAAATAGGTGAAGAGGATTCAGATTACGCTTATTGTGATGAGCACTGAGTAACGTACAGAATTATTGAATCACTGTTTGGTATACCTGAAACCAATAAAACACTGCATATTAATTCTACTGGAATTAAAAAAAAAATAAGCCCCATGTAAATATTTATGTAAAGTTTTTTTTTCTTTAAAAACAATTCAATGGCAGCTACCCAGATTTGCGAATCAATTGCATTTAACACAGTATCATCATAAACAAAAATTATTTTGAATCTTTCAAAAAAATCTCTTCCTACATTACAATTCAAGATAACTTGACTTTATAAAGACTTTTAAAAGTACAGAAAAAGACTTGCTACCTTCTGAGTCAAGATCTCCAAATGGGTTTAATTCTGCTACATCAGGATCCCCAAATGGATTTAAAGTCACAGTGGCCAAGTCCTTTTCAGCTTCATCCAAAAAGTTCAGTTTGTTGATAAGCTCTGAAAATAAACCTATGTGTTAGTTCTATGATTGTAGTTAAGTATAATTCTTGATCGTTCAAAAAATATTTCAAATTGTAAAAATTCACACTAATAATACCTGCAAATAATAAGATATAGCATTTTACCTATGGCAGAATGCCATTCAAGTACTTTGTAGCATACCAACATTTTCAAATAAAACAAAACAAATATATGCATATTAACTTGAAACTTATATCAGATAATGAACTAGAGAAACTTTCATCAGAGTCTAATTTAATCCAATAAAAAAGTACTGTCACGGATTTTTAGAAAAATATCCTTCACTTCTAAATATGAATAATTCAAATGGGTTTAATGCAAGCAAATATTTTTAAAACAGTATAGTTATAATATATAAGCTAACTGAAGAAATACGGTCATGCTATATGATCTATTAATATAAGATATTTTAAAATCACTGCCTATCAAGGGCACTGTTACAAGGCTTTGCTAATGATGGTAAGTTATGTTGTTGCCTATTGGTACGCTACAAATTACCAAAGAAAACATTCAAGGAAAAGCACAAAGACAAAACTGACAGCTAATAAGTACAGACAAAAGTCAAGAGGTAGCAGGTCACAGTAAATACAGGCAATCAGAAGCAGAAAGAAAGGAAGAAAGCTCTTAGACCTTCAGAGGAACTGGCTGATTTAGCTGAAGGCATATTTGCTTGCTTTATGCAGTCATCTTGATCTTCATCTAAGCTGCTCAGAGCATTCAATTGGTTTACAATTTCTGTAAACAGAAGCCAGTCGAGACAAATGTAAGGTAAGGTCATTTAATTAAAGAGCCATAGAAGAATGCTGTTACTCAAAAAGACAAAGAGAGGGGATGTTTGGTTAATCACAAGAATACATTCAGAGATGTTATTTTGATGGACTACAGCAGATGTATTTAACCGAAAGTTACGTTGTACTCATTTTAAAATAGAAAAAAACATTTTGTTAAATTTATATTATTAATATAACCACTATGTTAATAAACACAAAACAAATATAATAACCCAAGAAGTTGACATTGGCTTTCAGTAACCACATTTTGTATTTATAAAACAGTGCTTTAGATGCAGTTAAAACAATAAAAAAAATGTTTCCTGATACTATAGAAAAGATGTACTATTTGTTTCATATTATAAATGCAAACTAAAGCTTTTAAGATTTTATCTACACGAATCATGAACAGAAAAAGCACTTGTTCATGTTCTAGAATTTTAAAAATCAGCACAAAATAAGAAAAGCAGGCAACAGCTACTACTTTCTACTCCTGTTTTCTGAGGCAATTGTTGTTTTAAGGGAACTCTTGAGGATTGGCTTTAGGAAATCTTATAATTTAACCCTAGCCAAGGTTAGATAGAAAAATATTAAAATAAGATAGAATTCATTTTGTGCATAAATAGAATTTTTAACATGAGTCATATATATTTGGACAACTCTGAATATGTGCAATTACCATCCACGAAGTGAAAATTAGCTTGGAAAAAATAATAAAAGCCTACTGGGTTATTCTAGCTAATCCTTGCTGTTTCCAAAGTTACAACCTGGGAATAGCTTATGTATTAGGACAAACCAAACAGATCCAGATTATTCAGGGGGAAAGGGAAAAAAATGGTTAAAAATAGAAAAGAGTTGTAAATTCAACTTAAAAATGGTGTTCTTTAACACTGTGAATCTAAGTACACATTCAAAATTTTATTTTAACTAAATCACAGAATACACAATTATAATAAGGTTGCCTTCATCCATTCATTTGTTGTTGAATAAATACCACTCTGTGCCAAGTATTATCCTTGGGACACAAAGATGAAAAAAACATATATGGTATTGCCCTTCTGGAACTTACATTCTGTAAAAATGTGAATATTGAAACAGATTTAGTAAATGACTACTAGAGTATTAGGTGGTCAGAAATACAAGTGTTATTTTACAGATCTTTGAGCTAAATATATATACACATTTGATAAACTTATTCAGTTCTTTTGTCTTGAACAGAAATACATTTTGCATCAATAAAATTGCTTGAGATAGTCAAGTAAACCACAGAACATAAGGAGTAAACACAATACCAACTGAACTCTTTGTGTGATTTTGAACAGTAAGAGTTGAAGAGTCAGGCTTTATAATATGTCTTCTTTCATTTTATTCTACCAAGAGTTTTAAACCCCACTCCCACTCAACCTAGTAAACTCCTCATTAACATAGAGCTCATCCAGAAACTAGATCCTTTACCTCTCACAACTAGTTATAACGTTGTAATTTTTAAGGAAATATAATGGAGTGGAGGATCAGTGTAAGTGATTACCAGTCTTATTACTAGTTACATATTATTAAAAATTTGCAAATGATTTTTAACTTTGAAAGCATGAAAAAAAATATTAACAGCAGCAGCTAATATTTATTAAGCAGTGGGGAGGGCTTTGCATACATTACCAGCATTAATTCCCATAAATAGCCTGAGGTATTATTACTAATATCCACATTTTATCATGTATATTAGTAACATTTATTTGCACTGTATTCCCAGATGCACAATTACTAGGTTAAAACACTTTATTTTTTAAAAAGTTTTATTTACTTATTTTAGAGAGAATGTGTGTGCAAGTTGGGGGGGGGGCAAAGGGACAAAGAGAGAATCTGAAGCAGACTCCCCACTGAGCATGGAGGCTACCTGGGGCTTGATCTCACAATCCTGGGATCACCACCCCAACTGAAACCAAGAGTTGGCTGCTCAACCAACTGAGCCACCTAGGTGCCTCTAGGTTAAAAACTCGAAAATAATACTCAGATTTGTTTTCTTTATATAGCTAATACATTTTAATTATTTTATAGTCAATGAAGGTAGAAATCAATCATTTTAAAAAATATCGTCTATAACGAGTAGCATTAGGGAATATCAAAGAAATATTAGACTTGGTCCTGTTTTTCTTTCTTTCTTTCTTTCTTTCTTTCTTTCTTTCTTTTTAAGATTTTATTTATTCACTTGAGAGGGGAGAGAGAGAGCATGAGCAGAGGGGAGGGACAGAGAAAGAGGGAGAAGCAGATGCCTTACTGAGCATGGAGCCTGGTGTGGGGCTCGATCCCAGGACCCCAAGACCATGACCCAAGTAGCAGGCAGATGCTTAACCAAATGAGCAATCCAGGCATCCCGGGCATTTCTTTAAATAATACCAGGAGGACTCCATCACATGATTAAATTATTTACACTGTGATTCTTCTGAATGTTTAGAATGTTTCCTCCCCCTCATCCTGTTTTTAGTGACATTTAGTATCACTGATGACCATTTCCTCATTAACCCAAAATAATTTCTTCTTCTCATTGTAACTGATGAGTTGTCCTTCTTATCCTAGTTTTCCTATTTATCCATAACTTAAATAAATCTTTACATTCCTCCTAGAACTTCTGCTTCTAGAACTTTCATTCATATTAACAAAGTGAAAGGCAATACTAATTAGCTATACCAAAACCTCCTCTATTTGGTATGCAAATAAATGTTAATTTAAATCATAGTAAGAGACAACCTCCAAAGAAAAACCACTTACCTATTTAATAAATATTTATCAAATACTTGTTATATATCTTTGGTAGTACCTGCTCTCATGGCTTTATATTTTTGTGGGACAGACAAGTGAAGCATTATATAGTATAAAAATGATAAATATTATGATTGAGATATGCATTACAGGCCATGTGAAAGTGTAAGGGAGGCATACAGCTCAATCTAAAGTCAGGAAGGCCTTCTGAACTTATTAAATTTATTTAAATACAAGACATTATTATATTATTATTATTATTATTATTATTATTATTATTATTATTATTATTATAAAAGACAAAATGGAGAGCATTCTCCAGGACAAAAGGGAGACAAAAGAGAACAAGACACATTTGAAGAACTGCAAGTTGTTTGGGGTTTAAGATGCCAGAGGTAGAAAATAATGAGATGAGTATGGCAAATGCCCTATTCTAAAGATTATTGTGATCAAACCAAAGAATGTGAACTTTATTCTGAGAACTGTGGGAATCCATTGAAAAATCAAAATGTATATTTTAGAAACATCACTCCAGCAGCAGCAACATGGTGGCAGCATTTGGAAAAAAACAGAACAGGAAGAAAGATGAGTAGGTCAGCATCATCACTCCACAAAAGGAGGCAATCAATAAATATTGGCTAATTAAAGAAAAAATTAAGAATAATGATTTGGTGGTAAATTTGACATGAGGGATAGGGAAAGGAATCTAGAACAAGTGTCAGCTTTCTGTCTTGGGTGACTATGTGGGTAGTATTCTACCACTGTGATGGGGGTTTGGTTTGGAACATACCAAGCTACAGGTGTCTGCGAAACTTCCCATGGAAATAATTCAATTGGCAGTCACAGATGTTGGGCTGGAGCATAAAATACATAATTTTGTTATGTATTTCTCCCTTTAAAAAAGCACTTTTCAGGGCACCTGGGTGGCTCAGTCAGTTAAGTGTCTGACTCTTGATTTCGGCTAAGGTCATGATCTCAGGGTTGTGAGACTGAGCCCCACACGAGGCTCTGCACTGGGCATGGAGCCTGCTTAAGATTCTCTCTCTCGGGGTGCCTGGGTAGCGCAGTCGTTAGGCAACTGCCTTCGGCTCAGGGCGTGATCCCGGCGTTCCGGGATCAAGTCCCACATCGGGCTCCTCCGCTGGGAGCCTGCTTCTTCCTCTCCCACTCCCCCTGATTGTGTTCCCTCTCTCGCTCGCTGTCTATCTCTGTCAAAATAAATAAATTAAAAAAAAAAAAGATTCTATCTCTCCTTCTCCAAAACAAAAATAAATTGATTAATTAATGGAAAAAAAAACTTTTGTTTTTTTAAATTTCCTACAGCCAATGTGTTTTATAATATATAATCAGAAAAAGTTTAAAATTTATAAGATTTATGACAAAAACTTATTCCCAGAATTGTTTTCAGTGGGAAGCTTTCTCAGTAGTATACTACCTTGACCAACACCCTTCCTGGCCCAATATATTTATATAATACCATATTACTGACTATAGTCTTGTTTCACCAAATATTTACACATTTGAAAAATGCTAAGGATGTTATGTAATAGCACAAACAAATTTCTACCCCAGTGCTACTCAAATTGAGCAATAAACTTGTAGTGTAAAACTTAGTCATAGCAACAGTGTGTTAGTCTGGACTTGCTTCACATTGCTGAGAATAAGAAGGAAAACTAAATTAGGGGCAGGCAATCGAACCAAAGGGTCAAGTAATTTGAGACTCTCATTTACTGTTAGGAAGGCAAAAGAAGATAGAAATTGACCACAAGAGATTATCACGTTGAACAAAAAAAGGTGGTTGGGGTGGTGGTATTAAGAGTAGGAGATGTTTTCCTTTTGAGAAAGTCTGTAGCTGAGTTAAAAGAAGAAGAAAAAATAAGCCGCCTAGAGCTAGAACATACCTACAAATCTTGTAGCATCCTCATTGTTCCCTCTAAAGCATAACAAGATTCAGTACAGGTCTATCTCATTTTAAGATGGTCTAAGACAGTAACCTTTCAACTTCCTAGCAGAGATCAAGGTTCAAAAGATGTCACTTTTCTCAAAGGCTCAGGTCCATAAATATTTGATTCATGGATATAACTAATGCGTTTAAAAATATGATTTTTAATCCCATGGTGTATCACAATAGGGCTGCTTCACAAAGCGGCTACTTCAGGCAGAAAAGTAGACATTGAGTAGTCGGCCCCCAGGAGCTCCAAGAGCTTACTCTTAATTAATTAGTAAACCTCAGTGGCTTATTCTTATGATCCAAGTTGCTCCCAATTTTTTTTTTTAAAGTCTCTCAACCATAAGCCCTTTCTAGTTTGGCCAGACTCTCTTAATCTTCATAAGAAGACAACTTTAAAACATAGTAGTCCACAATTTCTCACCTACCATTTATTCTTCAACTCACTGCACTGTTTTTATGTCCACCTTTATCCATCACCCTTACCAAAATTGTTCTCACTGAGGTCACCATTGCATAGTCTAGATGGCAAGTATACTAGATACCTTTCAGCTCTTATACTTGATCTCTGTATGAATAAATGTAATTAGCCCTTCCTTCCTTGAAATTCCTTTTGCCCCTTCCAGGACAATAGTACCGCCTGGTTCTCCTAGCTCTTTGATAGTTCTGTCTTGGTCTCATTTAATGATAACTATTCATCCCCCACCTCTTTTTTTTTTTTTTTTAAAGATTTTATTTATTTATTTGACAGAGATAAAGACAGCCAGCGAGAGAGGGAGCACAAGCAGGGGGAGTGGGAGAGGAAGAGGCAGGCTCATAGAGGAGGAGCCTGATGTGGGGCTCGATCCCATAACGCCGGGATCACGCCCTGAGCCGAAGGCAGACGCTTAACCGCTGTGCCACCCAGGCGCCCCCATCCCCCACCTCTTAAATATTATCATTCCCTAGAACTCCATCATAGGTCCTATTCTTTTTTTTCTCCCTAAATGCTCTTGCTGGAAGAATTCATCTATTCTCCTGGCTTAATGCAGAAATGCAGATAATCCTCAGATATTTAGTAAGTACTAGACTTGACTACTGGGCATTTTCACCCTAATGACCTGAGACATTCCCCTCACACAATTACACAAAAAATGGAATCAAATAGCTGTATATCTATGTCACGTTCATCTTTCATCTCTGAAACACAGCAATTTTTAGCAAGGTTGGGACTTAACACATGTTGTAAGTGAATGAATGAATGAACTAAATGAGTCACAATATTGGCATTGCATTTGGAGAGGCAGAAATATCTAACTTTATTTTTTAATTACAGAAATAGTATTTTTAATCTATGTGTTTATCTATATGTCTATCTATATATCTATACATGTATCTATATTTCATTTGCCTATAGAAGTGTTATAGTTTAAGCCATATCTCCCCAAAATTTGGCTTAAAACAACAAATTACAATCTCTCACACTTCTGTGGGGTGACTGGACTTAGTGGGGTGGTTCATTACAGTTAGATCGGGACTGGGGCTGAAGTCATTTGAAAGCTTGAACTGGGATGGATGTCCAAAATGGCTTCTTCACTTGCATGTTTGGTATTTCAGTTGAGAAAGCAGAAACAAGTGGAGGTTGGCCAGGCATATCTCTCTCCCAAACTGTCCTGTCCACATAGTTAGTTTGGAGTTCGTCTCAGCATAGCAATCTCAGGGTGGCTGGACTTTTTTACATGGCAGCTGGCCTTCCCCTGAACATGCTTTATAAGAGGGCCAGGTAGATGATATGAGGCACTTTATGACTTAGCTTTAGAGGTCACTAAGTGTTACTTCCACAACCAATTCTATGGTTTAAAGTAATTTGCAGGGCTAGCCCAGATGCAAGAGAGAGGACTATCAAAGGGCATGAATAGTAGGAAGCATGATTCACTGAGAGACAATTTTTAAAGACTAGCTACCACACGGATCAATAAATCAGAAAGTTGGAAAGCACTTATTTTCTTACTAATCTAATATACTTAACAGTAATTTTTATGTTACCTTCTAGGATTTTTCATATGCACTATGTGAAAGGCACAAACCTTAAATTGTATAATTCAATGAATTTTGATAAATGTATACCACCCACGTAACCCAAGATCCAGAATATTTGCATCACCCCCTTGAGTTTCCTCATGCCTCTTTTCAATCAATCCCCAACACCACAGGCTATCACCATCACACAGGATTGGTTTTGCCTCTTCCAGAACGTCACATAAATGGACTTCTTGCATTCAGCATATGGTTTTGAAATACATTCATGATGTTGAACATAACAACTGTTCATTTTTATTGAAAGGCATTCCATTCATGAATATACAGCTGACCCTTGAACAACATGAGTTTGAACTTATACTAGATTTTTTTCGATACATACAATACAGTCCTATAAATAAATGTATTTTCCTTATGACTTTAATAACATTCTCTTTTTTCTAGCTTACTTTATTGTAAGACTACAGTATATAATACATATAAAACAAGGGTTAATCAACTGTTTATGTTATCAATAAGGCTTTTGGTTAACAGAAGGCTATTAGTAGTTAAGTTTATGGGGAGTCAAAAGTTACAAATGGATTTTGGACTACCCAGGGAGTTGACACACCTCACCCCCATGTTGTTCAAGGGTCAACTGTACTACAGTCTATGTAGCCACTGCCCTATTGATGTACACCTGAGCTGTTTCCAGTTCAGGGCTATTATGAATTAAAATGCTATGAACATTTTTGTACAAATCTTTTTGTGGACATGTGTTTTTACTTCTTTTGGATAAATATCAAGGAGCGGAGTTACTGGGGCACCTGGGTGGGTTAGTTGTTAAGCGTCTGCCTTCGGCTCAGGGCGTGATCCCGGTGTTCTGGGATTGAGCCCCACATCAAGCTCCTCTGCTGGGAGCCTGCTTCTTCCTCTCCCACTCCCCCTGCTTGTGGTCCCTCTCTCACTGGCTGTCTCTATCTTTGCCAAATGAATAAATAAAATCTTTTAAAAAAAAATAAAAAAATTTAAAAAAAAGGAGTGGAATTACTAGGTCAGAGGTAGTATATGTTTAGTGTTATAAGAAATTCCCCAAGTGATCGTACCACTTTACCAACAATGGATGAAAGTTCCAGTTAGCGCACATCCTTGCCAATACTTAGTATTGTCAGTCTTATAACCATTCTACTGGGTGTGGAATTATAAACGCATTGTGATTTTAATTTGCTTTCCTTATTGCAAGTGAAGCTGAGATCATTTCCATGGGATTACTGGCCAGTGATATAGCTTTCTTTGGGGACCACATATTCAATTTCTTGACCATTTTCTTAAAAAATAGGGTTGGGGTGCCTGGTTGGCTCAGTCAGTAGAGCATACAACTCTTAATCTTGGGGTTGTAAATTTGAGCCCCATGTTTGGTGTAGAGATTACTTAAAATAAAATCTTTAAAAATAAGTTTTTTTAAATAGGGTTGTGTTTTTACTACTGAGATGTCACACATCTAAAAAAATCTATTCTGAATGCAAGACATGTCAGATATCTACTTGGTGAATATTTTCTTCTAGCCTGTGACTTACCCATACATTTTCTCAATTATCTATTTTGATGAGCATTAAGTTTTTAATTTTGATGAAGTTTAATTTATCAAACTTTTCTTTCATGTTTACTCACCTATGTCTTATGTATGAACACTCTGCCTGTACTCAGGTCACAAATACATTGTTCCTATTTTTTTTTTTCTCCCCAGAAGCTTTATTGTTTTAGCTTTTACATTGGAAGTCTATGATCGACCTTGAATTAATGTTTATATATCCTGAAAGGTAGGAATTGAGGCTCATCTTTTCCACGTGGACATCTGAGTGTTTCAAAATAATCTGTTGAAAAGACTTCCTTTCCTCACTGAATTATGCTGTACCTTTGTTGAAAATTAATTGGCGAAATAAGTTGGGGTCTACTTCAGAACTTTGTTTCGTTCCACTGACCTATGCCAATACCATACTATATTGATTATTATACCTTCATAGTAAATCTTGCTGTCAAGTAGTATTAATATTATGATCCTGTTCTTTTCCAAAATTGTATTGTTATTCAGGTCCTTTGCATTTCCAAATATATTTTAAAGTCAGCTTTTCAATTTCTATATATTTTTTTAAAAAAGCCTGCTAGGATTATGACTGGCACTGAGTTGGATCTACAGATTGACTTGGGAAGGACTGAAATCTTAATAATATTGAGTCTTCTCATCTGTGAATATATAGAACATTTCTCCATTTATTAAGGTCTTCTGTAATTACCTTCAGTATTTTTATTACAGTTTTCAATGTAGAGGTTTTTCTACATCTTTTATTAAATTTATTTCTAAGTATCTATACCATTTTTAGCCTCAATTGTAAATGGAATTATTTTGTTAATTTCATTTCCCAAATGTTTGTTGTTCATATATAAAAATAGATTTTTTCTATATTAATCTTATATCCTGTGACCTTGCTAGGATCTCCAGTATCATGTTAAACATAAGTGGTGAAAGCAAAACATCTTTGCCTCATTCCCAGTCTTAGGAGAAAAGTATTCAATAATTTACCATTACATATGATATTAGCTGCAGCTTTTCATAGATATTCTTAATCAAAATGAAGAAATTCTCTTACATTGAAATCTTGCTGAGAAACTTGGTACTGAATTTTGTCAAACACTCCTTTTTATATATCTATTGAGATGATTATATGGTTTTTCTCCTTTATTCTGTTAATTGGTTAAACCAACCTCTCAACCTAGGACAAATCCTCAGAGAATGCATATCAGTACTTAGAATATTCATTGTCTTCTGGCACCTCCCCTAAATATTGGAAAGCTTCTAACTTTCTCTTGAGAGCTCTCACTTACATTCTGGCCCTGTCAGATGGGCTCTCAGTATCACCAGAATTCTTCTGGAGTTTCCTACGGAGGCAGGGAGGCCTACAGAATGTTGTCATTAGTACAAAGCAACATTAATTAGGGTTTAAGAGTGACAAAGAAAGGAGGATGAATTTGTAATCTCTATCTTCTGCCACTTCTGGTCTCTGAGTTGACGTACTTGAGTTCTAAACACTAGTAGGAGAGGGGCGCCTGGGTGGCTCAGTTGTTAAGCATCTGCCCTCAGCTCAGGGTGTGATCCTGGAGGTCTGGGATCGAGCCCCACGTCAGGCTCCTCCGCTGGGAGCCTGCTTCTTCCTCTCCCACTCCCCTTGCTTGTGTTCCCTCGCTTGCTGGCTGTCTCTATCAAATAAATAAATAAAATCTTTTAAAAAATAAAGAAATAAATAAACACTAGGAGGAGATATTCTTACTGTCTTCGGTTTCTCTTACTAGGGTCCTAAATTCCTTTAAAAAGGAGGTAGTTGTGATAACTTATCAACTTTTTAGCTCAATGGATCATAAATGCTCCTAGCTTTCTGATTTTACACCGTTTTCCAATCTTAATACCTAAATAAAAGATGCAATATTCCAGAAATTCTTATCCTTTACAAAGAACTCCAAAATAGTGGCCATTTTTATTCTATTATTTTATATAGCCCACAGCAAGCCTATGATTTTGTTCATTAGTATCCTAGGTATTGGAGAGTAAATGGCCAGGTAAAAACCGGAAGCAAATTAATGGATGTATTATTCTCTGACCACAGTCCCAAGTTCATTGTGAGAGACCTTCTACTCAAAGGAAGAAGACCTGTTTTTCCCCATTCATAGTCCTAGTGAGTAGGACACGTAATGTCAGAGGTTAGGCTAAGGCTTCCCATAATCAACTTTAGCTCTTCAAATATGAACTGTTATCTCCTCTACTACCATCTATGTTTAAGATCATATTCTCTGAAGTGAGTCAATATGTCACTCTTCCTCCTCCCAAATTAACTTTACAAACTATAGGAAAGGGATTAATAAACACCAGGCAATAGTGCTTATGGTAAAAATGAATCTTAATTTATAAACTGCATCTGGATGGGAAGACTCTGAATGGACTATATACCTGATGGAAGGCCACAGTTTTGGGCTTTTCTGATTGTGGACTCATAACTAGGCACTTCCATTACAGAGACCCTGGAAGCTATACCTATTAAGCTATTTCAAAAGATACCAGCTCTTGGGCAGCATGGATTAGAAACCAAGGCAATCCCTGCTTTTAACTATGTGGATCTACTCTCCTTGTATGCAAGCTGTCATGTGGAGATAGAGGTCAAAAAATAGCACCTGGGATGCTGTGAGGACTCCAGTGAAAAAAGAATGCTCTGCTGGCATGCTGCTGTGTTTCTGTGTTTCTAATATCCTTCTAAGTGAATCTAATGCTTAGTTTAGTGACCTGAATAGGTCACATAAGCCTGAATGTCTGGTTGAACCTAAGCAGAATCCTTGGTTATCTTTGCAACGGCTTTAAGTATACTGGTATCTTTCTGGTATTTCATAATGTCTGAGTTTCTCCAATAATGCTCTGCTATAAACTGCTTCAGCTGAACCTGACTTTCTGAGATGTATTCAACAGGACATTGTTATTTATGGAGGAATCTTTTTTCCTTCTTGTTGATATGTATTCAGAAATTCAACAGAAATCCCAAAGATGGTCATATTGCTATACAGTGGTTCATGCATTCTGAGGTTGCCATATACAGATGGAGGCACACTGACTGTTTTAAAATCATATATGTTTTCTAACACTGGCTATAATAAACTTTCCCACTAATAGGCTTTGTTTCTCCATTTCCAAGGCCTATTATTCCCAGTACATTTCAGTGATTCTTCTAATTGTAATTCAAAATTTCCTTGCCCATTTACTGGTGCTGCCCCTCTGTAGAATGCACCTGTACATAACAGTATCAATAAAAGGTTTCTGTCTAAGAGCCAGTTCCAAAATATGTTTCCAGTTAGCCGTGAATTTTGTCTCAGAGACAACAGGGTAGGGATTTTTAATCAATCCAAGTACAGATATCACGAATTTATGTTTACCTTATAGCAAAGACTGTAATTTCAGAAGATAATATTTGTTAATTATTATTGATCTAACAGCAATATTCCATAAGAAATCATGGACTAAATGAATAGCCTCTAGGTATCAATCTAAAGTATCACAAAATAATTTAACAGTCTGTTCCCTCAAGAAGTTTGCAGCTTAGTTGGGGAAATAATATATCCATATAATTTTTACTGATATGTGATTGCATTTTATGCATTTATATTGCAATATAAAGATATAATTAATAGAGGCAAAATTTAAAATAACGATTCTTTCCTCCATAAACATTCTGTCAGCAATTTCAAAACTGCAAGGAAGAGTGAATATAAGCTGTGTTTAAATTACTGCCACTTTAACTGGTAAATAAAAATACCACCATACTTTATTTGTACCATGTTTATAAAATGCATTCATTTTGTTTAGTCTTTTTTTTTTTTTTAAGATTATTTATTTATTTATTTGACAGAGAGAGAGACAGCCAGCGAGAGAGGGAACACAAGCAGGGGAGTGGGAGAGGAAGAAGCAGGCTCCCAGCGGAGGAGCCCAATGCGGGGCTTGATCCCAGGACTCTGGGATCACGCCCTGAGCCGAAGGCAGACGCTTAACGACTGAGCCACCAGGGAGCCCCTCATTTTGTTTAGTCTTAACCTATTGCTTTAACATTACTGTTGTTAAATTTTAATATATTTTTAACTATCTTCAAACTACTTTACCAAAACATTTTTAGAGTGGTAGTGCTGGTGCTAAAAAAAAATTCCTGAAAAATAATAAGTTTGGAATGGAATTTACATGTGCTAAAAAATGCAACTAAGGAAGCCAAACAAATGCCATAACATGCAGTTGGTGCTATTAATTTAAGTGACTGTACTCTGCAAATATAATAGAGGAAAAAAAAGTAACATCAAAGCAAAAATATGCTACAATGACTGTGGATTGACTTAGAGCATGCATCTAATCCCCACTGTCCCCACCTACCCTGCTCCCTCAACACACATTCTGCATTCATTACTTTTGGAAAACTAGTCTTGAATTATTTAAGGTTTGAATTATGTCTCCTCCAGATCACATGCCTTCTATAAAATGGGACCACTCTACCCTGAATTAGGTAGGATATGAGTAAAGCTCAAATAAATGGAACAAGATAATAAGCCAGAGTGATCAGTATGGGCTAAAATAAGAGATGGAAGTCCCTTCATTGGTTTATGGCCTTTCAGTTAACACATCTTAAATTCTCAATATGTTCCAGACAATGTGCCAGAAGCTAGTGATGAAAAAATGATTAGAACACAGTCTCTACCTTGAAGGAATTTCAGAAAATGGGGAAAAGAAATACATAAATAAATAATAACACAAAATAGTAAAATTCCAAAGAAATCTTGGATCATCATAAGTTGCATTAAAACAACTTCTTTGATTAGGGTCAGAGAATTTTAGGCTACCTAAAAGAAAGCTATTCCTGCTACAAGAATTTTAGAAAATAAGGTGTATGTGTATGATTAGGCAATAAGGGTTACTATGGTCTGAATGTTTGTGTCCTCCCAAAATTCATATGTTGAAATCTTAATTCCCAGTGTGATGGTATTAGGAGGTGGGACCTTTGGGAGAGGATTAGGTCATGAGGGCAGAGCCTTCATGAATAAGATTAATGCCCTTCTAAAAGGGGCCCCAAAGAGATCCCTTGCCCCCTTCCACCGTGTGAGGAATACAATGAGAAGTCTATGACCCAGAAGAGGGCCCTCATCCAACTGTGCTGGCACCTTGACCACAGACTTCCAGCCTCCGGAACTGTGAGAAATAAATTTCTGTTGTTTATAAGGTACCCATCTGTGGTATTTTGTTGTAGCAGCCCAAACAGACTAAGACAAGGGCTTAACTATAAAATCTAATTATTAATGAATATTTTCATTATATCTACAATTTGTTCAAAAATATTGTCCCTTCTTTTCAATAACCAGCATAAAACTTCTGACATATTGTTATCACCTTTTCCCCCCACTGCTATGACCCAAACAGTACAACATTGCTCAAAACAGCTCTGAAAATATGTGGGTTTTTTAAATTCCTACTTATGGTAGTAGTGTCTAATTGAGATTTAGTTTTAACCAAAAGCCATCTACAAAGAACAAACCATATTCTCCAATTAAAAGATCAAATTATATCCCACTGCAGTTATAAACATTCATGCTATAAGAAAATGCCTGCATTTGTAAACAGTACAATAGTAGCACAAGGGCTGGAATGGTCAAGCTTAAGAGGGAGTAGGCATGAAAGGCTTCCCAGAGTATATGTCAATAAAATTAAATTTTGAAAGATAGGTAAAAGTCACTGGTGGTGGTAAAGGAAGGTTACTAACTTATCCTTCCTGAAGTACTTCAGCTAGTCAAATAAAAGAAAGAACTCAAAGATAGGTAAGACATGGCATTTTTAAAAAGTACTGTATAAATGTTGCTGACATCAATTATGAACATAATGCAAATGTCTGCATATATTATTGAAAAAAACATCTAAAATATTATTGAAATAAAAATAATAGCCAGGAAGGGCTAGAGGGAGGGGTTCAATTAAAAGTGAAAATAATATTGAATTTCTCATCTTACATGAGGTAAGTCAACACATTCTGTTTTATTCATTATTTTTTCCAAAGACTTTATTTTTACGTAATCTCTACACGCAACATGGGGCTAGAACTCATAACCCTGAAATCAAGAGTGACACACTCTACTAACTTAGCCAGCCAGGTACCCCTGTTTTATTTTTAATGTTATTAGAGAAATATAGGTTCATTTATTTATCCATCTGGCTTATTTATCTTAGAGGATAGTACATGAAAATGAAAACAGAATGTATAACTTCCAAATTAGTCTATTAAAAAATGCTTAAATAAAGAACATTTGAGAATGGTAAAATTTAAGGGGTAGATGGGAAAAAAATTAGAAAATTCTCAAATAAAATATAAAGTAATATAAGTGAAATTAAGTATGCAGTTATCAAAAAATATAACTATTAAGGGCAAAGAATATAAAGACAGGTAAACCAAACACTGTTTTTAAGAGAAGTACTTAATACAGGTTAAAAGAAAGTGATAAATACACTAGGAAACTACAAATATAAAAAAAGCGTGAGTTACAAATATTAACATCAGGCAAAATTTCTGGGCAAAAGGCATTAAACGGGGGCAAACTGATCAAATTATAATCCATAATGAAACTATTAGAAAATTAGTTTTTATGCACTAAAGAATTTAGTATTGAAATTCTCTTTCACAAATGAACTATACAAAAAGAATAAGAATATAAATGACTAAAACGTTAAAATTTGGTCTAATATATGCTGAATCAAATAAATAGAATATACATGTAAAAACATACTTACGGAAAATTTACAAAAATAAATCATACATCTAGACTACAAAGAAAAAGACTACTCATCTGAGATTGAAATTTGAAAGTCTTCAGAACTTTATTTGAATAAATTTAAAAAAGAAATAAACTATAAATAAATAAAGCCCCTGATAAAACACACTCTCCTAAATAACCTTGGGTTAAATAAATCAAAATGTCAATCATAAATTAGAAAATACTAACTTATAAAATTTGTACAGGACAAAACATCCATCTTTGCATACAATCTGATCAATTCCTTAAAATAAATATCTAGAAATGGAGTGGAAGTGAACATCACTGGAGTTGAGAAAGTCAAGGAAGTTTTTAGCTAAGGAGTTAAATGGGTCATGTGATCAATGGAAATTCCACACCCCCCAAACATTACGATAGTAAGAATTGAGGCTGAGCCAAGAGATGGCTGCCAAAGTGCCGTATGAATTTGGAAACATTCACCAAGAGGTAAATACATGATAGAAGTCATGGGATATCAGGGGCGCCTGGGTGGCACAGCGGTTAAGTGTCTGCCTTCAGCTCAGGGCGTGCTCTCGACATTATGGGATCGAGCACCACATCAGGCTCCTTTGCTGTGAGCCTGCTTCTTCCTCACCCACTCCCCCTGCTTGTGTTCCCTCTCTCACTGGCTGTCACTATCTCTGTCAAATAAATAAATAAAATCTTTAAAAAAAAAAAAGTCATGGGATATCAATACAGAAATTTAGAACAATTCATTAGCTGAAAGAAGTTCATCGTGCTTGATTTTCACTCCAATAATAAAGGTATAATATCAATTCCTCAAGTATGATAGCCAGATTATCAATAAATATTTATTGACCAATCAGCTATAAAGAATACCTGCATGGAATCTTCTAGATATAAGGATACATAAGATATATACAAATTCAGAAAAAAAGAATGTGCACATAATTTACGTGAATAAACACACATGAGCTAGAAGAAGGTAGCCAATTCATCTTGTCCTGACACCCTTATGGCAGATCTTTACTTATAAGAAGGTTCACCCATACATTGACAAAAGAAGTGTGAACATATTTAGGCTACTTTATACTATAATTAGTAGTTCCATTAAAGTTTTATGCTTTCTTGACGAAGCTTGGACTTGATTTTAAATTGTGAAAATCTGTTCCTAACCATCAGCACATAAAGTTTTCAGAGAGCTAAATGGTATATTATATTACATTAGAAAGGCTTTAAGGAAGAAAAAATATTTTGTTAGAGGCATTGTTTTTTCCGGGAAAACAAGAATGAGTTTTCAACTTTGCAAAAAAAAAAAGATAAACTTCTAGCTTAATGCTAACAAAACCAACCTGTAATTTTTGCTGCCTTTTCCTCTTGGTTCACTCGGTTCTCATCATCTTCTTCATTATCTTCTTCAAAGTCATCTAAATTGCCAATGTCAGCCTGCTTCATACTCATCAAACTAGCCAAACTTTGCATGTCTTCATCCCTACACGAATGATTTAAAATTTACTACACAGCTCATGAAATGACATTGTTTGAAAAAATGTTGCTTAAGAAAATAATAGTATGTTCCTTCTTTCTATATGTTAATGAGCCTTTTTAAACAGTTGCCCAAGACTATTGAAAATCTAAATACTCCTATTCATTAATTTTTAAATGGTATGTTTAAATAGTAAAAAGCAAACTGGATTAAAAACTAACTGGTTAGGAGTTAGTTTAACTCTGTGCTGTAGATCTGTGGAAGACTAAAATTTTCTTCATAGGATTAAAGTGTGGTTATCTAGTCATTAAACCTGGAAATAAAAACTTGTTTCATAAAACAGTGAGACAGTTTGCAAATCAATGAGATCTAGACTTTAAGTATTCAACCTTTCAAAATAAATTAGAATAGAAATTCTTAATCTAAAATCCATGAACCCTTTTCATTTGGTGAGTAGGAAGAAAAAGAAATGGTAAACCCCTGTAAATTATACTTAAATCTTGTTTAACTGTGCATTTTTCTCAAAGGGGCCATAACTCCCCAAAAGTTAAGGAACTACTGTAACGGAAAAAAACACCTTCAAGTCTAGCATTTTTAAAAATTACAAGATGAAAAATGACCTGAGTTGATTAAATACAAGTTAAATATCATGTATTTGATAAAATGTAAAAATGTCTTTATCTTGAAGTATTTTAAATATAAGTGTATATAGTTTCCATTAAGTACTCTAAGCACCAAATAATATGTTTTCTCAATCTATTATTTTCACCTTAAATTTCAAATAAACTACAGTGAATAAAACAAATTTCTAATATGTTATATACAAACTAGATTTCAATCTGATATACTTCCCTAAAATTCAGAAAGCCAAATTAAGATACTGTAAATAAAACAAAAACAATAAAATAAAAAACAAAACAAGAAAACTCTTTTGTAGAAATGTTCATTAATATTCACTTATCTCCTAAATATAGTACAATTTTGCAGACTAAACAGGTTTTTTAATTCTTTGCATTATCTCTCACGTAAGCTTAAAGTTAACCAAATCATTTCCCCTTTTAAAAATAAGTTTAGTGACACAAAGTCTGCATAAACAAAAAAAGTTGTATTACCTTATAGGAATGCCTTACTAATTGCTCATCTACCAATGGGGGAAAATTTCAAGATATAACATTATTCTTGAAATGTTAACTTGCTTAATTTTACTTCTTTAATTTCTTCATATTTTGGATTTTAACCTTGAACATTTTTCTCTGAAAGGTTAGGAATCAAGGAGTGTGGAGGTAGAGAGGGAGGTTAGGAATCAAGGAGTGTGGAGGTAGAGAGGGAGTTTAGGGTGTTTTGCGAGAATTCTCCATTGGAATTGAGACATTTGGTTCAACTGAATTCCTCTCACCCAGATTCTCCCATGGATGGTGCTGATTCACTTACTGCTGCTGCCCCGTGGAAAGGAGTCCGCAATCAGAGGATCTTCTCTGATTTTGTTTTCTCTCTTCTTCCTGTGTTTCCTTTCCTTTCATTTTGGCTTTAACTTCAGGGTAAGTTCTTTATTTTTAATTTCTCAGTATTTAATACTAAAATTTAAGGTCCTGAGATGAAAGACTGATTGCTTCCATTCTGTACTGTCTCTCTACCACACGCACTCAAAAGCCAACTTTCCAGAGATGAGGCTTACTGTTATCTACCAAGTCGTTTGCTGCCCTGTAGATGAGTGCCAAACATCTCATTTTGACTGACGCACAGAATCCAGTCTAATCAGTCAAGCGAACATGGCCAATTATAGTAACCACATTCCACTGGCTCAAATACATTTAGAACTGTGATTTAGATTGGATCGAAATGTTCATAGCTAGCTTCTTCCTCTCACCTTTTAAGTCTAGACTGAGAATCTCCATTTCTTCCCTTACTGATCTTCCTCTCTAAGCAGGTACTTAACCCTTTCATTATACCTCCAACACGCACTCATCCTTGACTTGACTGTAGGCAACAACCATGGTGCATACGTTACTTTTTTTCCTCCTCCAGGTATGCCTACCTCATTTTATCCAGTTAGAATTTTACCCTTAGGAGACCAGAACTGGTGCAGGAACTACCTTCGTGCAATGCCTATTCAGTGCTTAAGAAGTGATTTTTGATATGAACAGTTAATAGCAAATTGTACTTTGCTATACAATTTTTAGAAGGCTGGGCCAAAGAACATGAATTGGGAAAAGTTCCTTTACTTCTTTTATTCCTCTTATCCTAAACTTTTCATTTTGCGTTCCTTTTATATCTCAGCTTCATCAAACAGCTCTACAAATTGAACTGTCTGTACTTCAGAGTACGATTACGTATACTGAAGACAATGAAATACAAAACAAACGTGTATGATGCCCTATAACGTACAATTTAAAATTTGGAACTTGCTATAGCCACTTTTATATTACTGTTCATTCTCTAGAGTCAAGAGACTATAAATAACAAGGAATTCATTTAATTCAGGCTCTGAAACAAAGAATGGCAAGAATGACTGGTATGCAGTAGGATATTCTCAACTGTTGCCAGTCTACTGAGTCAAAAGCTGTTTACATACAGTTTTAAAACACACTCAGAAGGAGTTTGTCTTCTTGACAAAAGACACTTACGTGGCTTTTCCCTCCCGAAGGAAAATGCAAGATAATGAAAACTGGAGAGTGGCAGATACAACTTTTTTAGACAATGGCTTGAATTTTAACTTGACATCAGTCTGAGTTGGCATAGGGCTTGCATACTGTTTCATGTTGATGCTGCTAGTAGCAAGAGCTTTCCTTCGACCAGAAGGGGATTCCTGGAAGATAAAAAATAATTCAGAAGTTTGGAGTTATTTATTTTATACCCAAGTATTTTAAAACAGTATTTTAATAATATGATTAAATAACAGTTGAAACTTCCTTCCCTAATGAATTCCTATAACACAATATTATTATTGTGATGAAGTTGTTTATAACTTTTATATCTTTAAATAAGACAGATAAAAATTGGAGAGAGCTGGCCCAGGCAGAAATAAAGATAAACTAAAACAACCCTAAATATCTCAGGAAAGAAAAAGCAAGGAATGCAAACTAGGACAGAAAGTGTCCACAGTTCCTCTAAAAAGAGGATCTAGCACAGAGATAGGCATCGAAAGTACTCAACAACTGTTTTCCTTCCTTTCATTCTATTTAATGTAACCTAATGACATTTCTTTTTTAATTTCTCCAATTTTTTATGGAACTCCCAGCCTCTATGGCATTCTAACCTCGTTTTTACCTATAGTATCTGAGTTCTATTTATTCTCTAATTTGAGCCTTATCTCTTCCCAGGGACTTTTCTGATGACTCCACTCTACAGTCCTCTTTCCTTCCCCTTGGATCACATTTACTAAGGAAGAAACCATTGGTTTCTCTGATGCCATATCTGTGGCAGACACTGCCAACTGACTCCAGTAGGTCTCAAAATGCTCCACACAGCTATTACCAAATTCATCGGAAATGAATACAAAATGAAACCTATTTGCTATCAAGTACTTAGCTTTCTAGTAATAAGCTATCTCATTTCAAAATTATTCTTTGCAGAATAATAGCCTAGGAGAACAATGAAAACAGAACAGCAAAATAATGATTGGGCATTACCTATGTATAAGATACGTCATTGATTCGGGAGAGATATGATGATGATTAAGGCATAATACCTGACTATGTGTTCTAATGGCAAGGGGACATTTTAGATGAAGATAATTTGTAAACAATGTAAATCAGAGGTCATATGTATGCCATCATTAATGTAAACCAGAAGTCATATACCAGCATTCCTTAGGATTTACTGGTCTGGGAGTTCAGATCTAAAATCAGGCCTAATTTTCAAGCTGTGTGACCTTGAGTAAGTAAACCTGAGCCTCACTAACCTTCCCTATAAAATAAGGAGACTAATCAGAAATCCATTTAAGCTCTACAATGGTTTTATCTAAAATTATTCAATTTTCCAACCAAGGCAGGAAAAACTACCATTAACCTTTGGATTATTACTTAATTTTTACTTTATTTGTCTTATGATTGACAAACCTGACTAAAATAAAGATACACTAATTTAATCAAAACATTAAACCAGCCTTTTAGAAAAAACTGACATTTCTGCCAGCAGGACAAGTAAAAATGTAATGTAGCATCCCTAAAGAATACCTTGTTTTAAAATGTGGTCTTATCTGTCAGATTACGCACAGCAATATTATACAGAACTATTAGTGCATGTAGATACCTTATGAATGAATTTCAAAAATGCATCAAGCACTTGAGAAGGATTTAAGCCCTCTCAGAAGAAATACTTAAGAATATGCAAATACCCTCAACTGAATCAAGTTGAACAGATGTGACTATCCCAAACAATACAAGTGTTCTTTCCCTGGTCGCTACTGTCAATCAAAGAATAAGATTAAGGTCCAAGGTTCTGACAATGTGCAAAATGAAAAAGTATGATCAGGTAGTATCAATTTATTACACTGATATGAACAATAATCTCTTATTGTACCTTTAGAATAGCTAACAACTTTTACATATAATATAGGATTTAAAGCCTCTGTTTTGGAAGCATGACATACAAACTGCCACACATTACTTTCAGATTTTGTTAAACAAATCTGTTTCACAAAGTATGACACTAATCCCTTAATAATAATTATATAATTTTATAAGCAAATAATCAAACTATAAAAATTAAGATAACTTGTAAATGAGCATAATTTGAAAGCCCAATTTAAGGATAATTCCAACAAAATCTAGAGTTTTGATGATTAACATTCAAATTTATTTTTTTAGATAAAAACTGTGTACAAAAAAGGTTTTTTTGCTGAACTCAAGGAGTTTTTAAATTTTTGGTAAATCAGCTTCTCTGAAACAACAGAAAATAAAGGCTACTGAATTCTAAACATAACTAATTGTACCACTTAATTAAGTATTTACTTGATCAGCAACAATGAAAACAGCCCTTTGAAAGGTCTGGACAGGTGAACAGAACAAAGCTCTTTTGAGTCTATGATATCCATTCCTATTATTAACACAGGATCTCACTTAAGTCTGTGCTGGGAAAAGAGGTCTGAATGGTATTTCTAGTAATACCATTCACCAAGCTCACATACTGTTTCCCTCTTTAAAATTAGCTGTCTCATAGAAAAAATATTTAAAAAGAACAGTAATGAGAAAAATATAAGGATCTTTCACAACTCTAACCCCACCTCCATGAATCTTCACTTCTTACGACCGAGTTTAAATCTTTACCCACCCAAAATTGCTATCATTGCTACCAACAGTTCTATAAAGAGGAATGAAATAAGTGATTGCACTTGCGAGATGAGCATGTCTTTTGCATCCTATCATCCTTCCAGAAAAGAGTAGAGGCCACCCAGGCAGAGAGAGTGTAGAGAGAATTACTCTTATTGCTTCCAGAGTCCTAATGCTATTTCATGTCATATGCAAGGTGGACAAGAGGACAGAAATAAGAGAATAAATAGGAAAGGAACTCAGAAAGGAAGTTAGATGACAAAAGTCAGTAAGAAGTGAGCGTTCACATACATGTAAGAGTAAGTTTCTGTCTCTGGGCCTATGTTTATACCTGTTTATATGTGAATCTGACAGTATTTGAGGAATAACTTCAAAACTCCTAAAGCTGAAGTTCTTAAACTTTACTGTTTACTAAAAAACAAAAAACTAGGAGAGCTTTAGACAATCTAGATAACTGGATCCCACCCCCAGAGATCTTAAATTAGTAAAACCAGAGATCAGCTCAGGAATCTGCCACATTTCTAAAAATAATAAGTACCTCCCATCTCTACTCCCATCCCGCCCGACTCACACCCACACCACTACTACCAGGTGATTCTAATCCAGTTAATCTAAAATCACACTTTCAGAAATACTTCCCCTAAGGAAGCTCTTACATAATATAATCATTTTACTTAAGAACTCTCACTCTCATTTTTCCTAAGTACTCTTATGTAATAAAAAAGACTTAGCTGGGGCGTCTGGGTGGCTCAGTCGGTTAAGTGTCTGCCTTTGTCTCAGGTCATGATCCCCAGGGTCCTGGGACAGAGCTCAGTGCTCCTCAGGCTCCCTGCTTAGCAGGGAGGCTGCTTCTCCCTCTCCCTCTGCCCCTCCCCCAACTGGTACATGCGTGCTCTCTCATGCGCTCTCTCTCTCTCTCTCTAAAATAAATAAATAAATAAATAAATAAATAAATAAATAAAATCTAAAAAAAAAAAAGGCTTAGACTATATATTTCCATTTCTTTGAAATCCAGCCTATTGTAGTTGTAACCAGGCAAACCAGCATTTGAATGTCACATCAGCATTTATTCACTAGTTGATCTTTGCCCCATTTCTTCATGTATCTGAGCCTCATTTTCACACTGTCATATTGGCAAATGTTTTTAAAGTTTGGAAAATACCAAGTGTTGATAAAAATGAGGTACAATGCAAACTCTCTCACACTGCATGAGGGAGTTTCAATAGATACAGTCACTTTGGAAAGCAAGTTGACATTACTTTGTAAAGTGTAACACATGCATATCTTACAACTGAGTAATAATTTCCATCCTAGAAATATGTCATAGAGAGATTCTTGCAATGACATACTAAAATATCTAGTAGGATTTTTAGCATATGGTAGGTGCTTAGTAAATAGTATTTATTATTAATATTTGTGGACCATTTAACCTGGTTTATTACATTAATATTATAAATAGTCCATCCAGGATCACCAATCTTGAAATTAGAAATACAAATAAGCATAACTCAGTGCAGGATGTTTACTTTAAAGTAATGCTGTTATGTTACTAAAATTCATGCCTGGAACCCCTACATTCTTACCA
Source organism: Ursus maritimus (assembly GCF_017311325.1). Classification (NCBI taxonomy): domain Eukaryota; kingdom Metazoa; phylum Chordata; class Mammalia; order Carnivora; family Ursidae; genus Ursus; species Ursus maritimus. The sequence goes on from NW_024426774.1 coordinate 56,918,365, forward strand.
GACCTAAAAAAAACTCTCCACTTCAAGGTGCCCTCATTGCTATTCAGGTGATAACAACACAAGCAATAGGTGAATAAATGTTTTCTCTGTATAGCATAAAAGAGAAAAAAAAATTATAACCACTTTATTAGTAAAGAATGAACAGATTATAAAATAAATAAATACATTTTTGTGAGGTTCAGGGCTTCTTTACAAATATTTTTAAACATAGATTTTACCAAAAAAGCAATGTAGCTAATGTTGCCACTTCCCCACCCCCCCCCCCATCCAAGACTAACTACATAATATAAAACATAACGGTAGCAAGCAATTTAGTTAAACGGGGTATCCTTTTTTTCATGTTATAAGAAGTCGGACAGAATATCTCTCATCCAAATTATTCAAGTTAAGGTCGTCTTACAGAATAGTTCATAGTAAGATGGTTCATTTATTATGGATCCCAAGATATGAACAACTAATATAATGCCTCTCTGATTAAAATATTTGACTGACAGGGCACCTGGGTGGCTCAGTCAGTAAAGTGTCTGCCTTTGGCTCAGGTCATGATCTCAGTGTCCTGAGATGAAGCCCCATGTCAGGATCCCAGCTCAGTGGGGAGCCTGCTTCTCCCTCTCCCTCTGCAGCTCCCCTGCTATGTTCTCTTTTTCTCTCTCTCTGTTAAATAAATAAAATCTTAAAAATTTTTTTGACTGATTTCCTCTACCTATTAAAATGTCACATAAACCACAACTAGAAATTGAACTCTTTCTCCCATATATGAGGACCGGGGTGGGGGTGGGGGGAGCACTACTTAGGTTTTATGATTTTTCAGAGTTTTATTACACAAAATGTTCTTTTTTTTTTTTAAGATTTTTTATTTATTTAGTTGACAAAGACAGCCAGCGAGAGAGGGAACACAAGCAGGGGTAGTGGGAGAGGAAGAAGCAGGCTCATAGCAGAGGAGCCTGATGTGGGGCTCGATCCCACAACGGCGGGATCACGCCCTGAGCCGAAGGCAGACGCTTAACCGCTGTGCCACCCAGGCGCCCCTGTACATCTTCTTTGGCAAGGTGTTTCTTAAAGTTTTTGTCCCATTTTTTTAATTGAGTTGTTTGCTCTTGTATTGTTCTTTATATGTTTTAGATAACATTCCTTTATCAGATATGTCTTTTGTAAGTATTTTCTGTCTGTTGCTTCTCTTCTTCTCTTTACATTGTCTTTCATAAAGCAAGTTTTTAATTTTAATGAATTTATCCATTATTTCTTTCATGGATCATATGTTTCATTTTGTATCTAAAACAGCATCACCATACCCAATATTATCTAGGTTTTCTCCTGTGTTATCTTCCAGTAGTTTTGTAGTTTTGCATTTTACATTTCGGTCACTGACCCATTTTGAGTTAATTTTTGTGAAGGGTATAAAGTGTCTGTCTGGATGCATTTTTTTTTCATATGGATGTCCAGTTGTTCCAGCACCATTTGTTGAAAAGACTATCTTCCTTCATTTTACTCCTTTGCCAAAAATCAGTTGACTACATTTATGGAGGTCTACATAGGCTCTCTATTTTGTTCCACTGATGTCTCTTTTTTCACCAATATTACACAGTATTGATTATTGTAGCTTTATACTAAGTCCTGAATTCAGGTAATGTCAGTTCTCCAACTTTGTTCTTCTCCTTCAATATTGTGTTGGCTATTCTGAGTTTTGCATTTCCACACAAACTTTAGAATCAGTTTGTTGATATCCACATAGCACCTTGTTGGGATTTTCATTGGGACTGCATTTAATCTATAGATCAAGTTGTAAAGAATGGACATCTTGACAATATTGAGTCTTCCTATCCATGAACATGGAATATCTCTCCATTTATTTTAGTTCTTTGATTTTGCTCATCAGAATTTTGTAGTATTCTTCATATACATCTTATACATGTTTTGTACAAGATCTATACCTAAGTATTTTGCTTTTTGGGGTGGTAATGTAAATGAAATTGTGTTTTTAATTTCAAATACACTTGTTCATTGTTGATATACAGGAAAGCAACTGACTTTTATACATAAACCTTGTATCCTATAGACTTGCTATATAATCACTTATTTGTTCCAGGAGCATTTCTGTTAATTTTTTTGCTTTCTACATAGATGATCATGTGTTTTGTGAACAAAAACAGTTTTATACCTTACTTCCCAATCTGTATACTTTTTATTTCCTTTTCTTGTCTTATTTCATCATCAAGGACTTCCAGTACACTACAGAGAAGTAGTAAAAGAGGCATCCTTGCCTTGTAGTGGGAAAGCTTTAGTGGGAAAGCTTTGAGTTTCTCACCATAAAGCATGATGTTAGCTGTTGGGATTTTGTAGACGTTCTTTATTAAGTTGAAGAAGTTCCCTGCTATTCCCGGTTGGCTGAGATTTTTTATCATTAATGGATGTTGGATTTTGTCAAATGCTTTTTCTTCATCTACTGATATAGTCAGGTGAATTTTAAGTTTTAGTGGTGGATTACATTAAGTAATTTTCAAATACTGAACCAGACTTGCATGTCTGAGATAAATCCCACTTAGTTGTAATTCTTTTTATATTTTTTTGGATTCAATCTGCTAAAAATTTGTTGAGAATTTTTACATCTATGTCATTAAGAGGTATTGGTCTGTAGTTTTCTTTTCATGTAATGTCTTTGTTTGGTTTTGGTATAGAGTAATGTTGGCCTCACAGAATAAGTTAAGAAGTATTTCCTCTGCTTCTATCCTCCAAAAGAGATTGTAGAGAATTGATAAACTTTCTTAAATGTTTGGTAGAATTCATCAGTGAACCCATCCAGACCTGTTGCTTTCTGTATACACTCTGTGCAAAACAATTTTTTAAAGATTTTTTAGAGAGAGAGAGAGCATATACACACAAGAGTGGGGGGAGGGGCAGAGGGAGATGGAGAGAGAGAAGCTCAAGCAGACTCCTTGCTGAGCACAGAGCCCAACCCCAAGATCATGACCTGAGCCAAAATCAAGAGTCAGAGGCTTAACCAACTGAGCCGCCCAGGCGCCACCCAAAACACTTTAATAAGACTGTCACTGTTTCATATTCTTACAAATCTCTTTAATGTGTTTATACCTCTCTAAAATGTCACTAATGTCCAATTTAATAGATAGCTAGATTCTCATATCTACTTTCATATTCAATCTGTGTGGTATGTTATTTCAGTTGAAGTATATGAAGAAAATCCAACCTCATACATATAGACAGCTGGAAAAGACAGGAGTATTTTAATGATGTTTTCAGATAATTTGGGGTCTCCTTTGGTATGATATTAAAACTCCACAAATGGTACTTTCTTAAAGGTTAACGGTAATGTGGAATTTGAAATCGTATCAATTAACTTTTCAAACTCAGTTAAATTAAGATCCAGTGCTCTATAATCCATGTTGAATGGATTTTTTACTCATGCATGATTTTGTAACATAATACACTTTGGTCTTTGGAAAATACTGATTCTCTGAATTATGCAGGTATTTTAAATGTTGATACGCCCTATTATATAATACCAAAGTAACCATACTTGCTTATATCACTACCTATTCCATCAGAAAAATCTTTAGACACTGGAAAACTATAAGCTTAACATGGAGATATCAAGTTTTTCAAAATTCTGATTTTCACTTGAAAGCCTGAATTTCATCACTGGGAGCAAATAGTTTTAGTAACTTACCCTTAAATAGCAGGCTCAATTTATTCAGTTTCAAGAAAATGTTTGTCAAATATATACCCAAGTGTGCATAACCAGTGAGTCATTTTTTTTCAAGAAAAAAGTGTTCCAGGGGAAAAGGGTGATTAGTTTACCTTGTAACTCAAATAATCACACAAGTGCTTCTTCTTAAATAACTTTTCCTTTTGCAATGCAGTCTGAATGCTTCATGTATACTTTACATTTTCTCACAGAGAATATTAAAAAGACTCAATATTCAAGGGTCAAAATTTAATGAAATTAGTAATTTCATCACATTAAGAACATATACAATTGAAACCCAATAAAGACTAGTTCCTAGTTATAAATTTTCAAGGTTGATATCTCTTCTACCTATTAATACTAAGAACAGAAGAGGCAAGCTTCTTCATTGTTTTTTCTTTCTTTCTTTCTTTCTTTCTTTCTTTCTTTCTCTCTCTCTCTCTCTCTCTCTCTTTCTTTCTTTCAAGATTTTATTTATTTGACAGAGAGAGACACAGCGAGAGAGGGAACACAAGCAGGGGGAGTGAGAGAGGAAGAAGCAGACTTTCCACTGAGCAAGGAGCCCAATGTGGGGCTCGATCCCAGGACCCTGGGATCATGACCTGAGCCGAAGACAGACGCTTAACGACTGAGCCACCCAGGCACCCCTCCTCACTGTTTTCTTCTGTGCAGTAAATTCATTACACTGATGGTACAGCGCTGAGATATCAGCTTTGTGCATGGGAGCATGGGGGCATGGGAGGTGCTATACTAGACTTTCTGCATCTCCATGCAGTGGTTAAAGCAGTAAATCATGGCTTTGGTAGATACTCTCAGTGGGAAAGCTATGATGAATGATTCTAGACTTCCTGCTTTCAATTTTTTTTTTTTTAACTTCTTAGGGTTCTTTCTGTGCTATTTTAGGAATGCATTTATAAAGCTCATTTGGTCATATTTTACCCAAGTTTTTAACTGTTTTCCAATAGGGGAGTTACCCATGCTAGCTAATTGGTCACACTGCCAGAAGCAAATTCTTCATTTGAATTTTACAAGAACAGAACTCACCATTTCTTTTTTTAAGATTTTATTTATTTAAGAGAGAGTGAGCACAAGCCGGGGGAGGAGCAGAGAAAGAGGGAGAAGCAGATTCCCCGCTGAACAGGGAGCCCTCCACAGGGCTCAATCCCAGAGCCCTGGCATCATGACCTGAGTCGAAGGCAGATTGTTAACCAACAAGCCACCCAGGCGCCCCTGTAATTTTTTTTATTTTTAAATTTTTCATCAATGAACCTTCTTTTTGAGGGTATACAAGCTGAATGAAATAAAGCATATTATACTCAATATACACATAACATAAATTAACTGAGCCACCCAGGCCTCAAAATCAAACACTTTAATAAAGAAATAGCCATCACAACAAAGTTCACCTCTCTTCCACTGACCTAAGCTCCTAATATAGAAACTCTTAATGACTCATTAGGACTGTTTAAGAATTTGTTTTATTGGAACTCTCTAGATGTAAACCTGTGATTATCTTTGCAACCATGACTCTTTATGTTATCTGTTTAGACTCTATGGCTCAACATCACCTTAAGCAGGTAGTAGTACCTGATGATAAATTAATGCTAGCAGCATATATCCTTTTAGAGGCACACAATCTAATCCCTGATTCTGTTCATTCTTCACCATCAGAACTCTAAATTCTCTTCTGATTCTATACAACTGAATCAGGGCACCAAATCAAGTGACAGGTAGATAGAACTCTGGACAGCATTCTAAAGATGTGTGATGAGACTAACACTTAAAAGTCTCAGTTATCAGATCTCACTCTCTGTCTTATGACTATATGAATTATCTGCAGTAAAGAACTAACACACTCAAGTATTTGTGTAAATTACCATCATCTCTACTGACTTAAGAACCAAAATTGTCAAATAATATAATGTGGAATTAGAAGGGATCTTTTAAGTTTCTTAATCCATCCTGTCACCCCCAATGCAAAAACACCTTATACCACCCTTAGCAGAGAATATCACAATTGCTTCCTGGTACTTTTCATTTAAATTCAACAAAACACCTCCCAAGACTTTATTCTTTCTAAGACAAAATAATTTGGTGCACTATAGTATCAAGGCCAACAATTTTGCTTTTAATTTATTCTACAAATACCTACTGAGAGACTATTATGTGGCTGACATTCTCTCATTGAACTTTATGACAACACTTCAAACTTTACTTTCAAGTGATAAGAGTCAAGTTAGAAATCAAAAAGTTCTAACTTTTTCAAAATTGTGATGCTAGTCCTTTGAGCTGTCACAAGCACCACATTTCTCAGGTCATGCTGAAAAGATCTTTGCTTCATCAGCAGACCAAAATGGAATACTACAGAATTTAATTTGGATTCCATGGAGCAATTAAATGCTAAAGCAGACATGCCACAAGGAGCTCTCTCAACCACAAAGACTTAATTAGAAACTGTATCAGCTAAAATAACCAACCTAGATGGTTGGATGGAAGAGAGTTCGGTAGCACAAATGTAAATTGAAAGAATCAACATTAAATATCTGTTTAGATATGTACTCAAAAACATTGTAAAAATTATGACATTAATTTTAGAATAAAATCTAAACTCCCTCTAAAAAAAATCCAAATAAAAAAAAACCTCAACCTCTCAAATAGATGGAAACTCTAGATATACATAAAACTACAAGTATTCAAGTCAAAGGTCTAAATGAGTTTCAGGCTGTCCAAATTTCTCTCTCTCTCTCTCTCTCTCTCTCTCTCTCTCTCTCTCATACACACACACACACACACACACACACACACACACCACAGAGTCAAGTCTACTACAAAGCTGCTAACAGGCTTACTTCCCCTGTAATCCTAAAGAAAGCCACTAAAAATTTATTGTACGTAGTTTTTTTACCTTAAGCAGTGACTACAGTACCATTTTTCATTTTATTTTTTATAGATTTTTATTTATTTGTCAGAGAGAGAGAGAGAAGCAGGCTCCCTGCTGCTCAAGGAGCTCAATGTGGGACTCGATCCCAGGACCTTGGGATCATGACCCGAGCTGAAGGCAGGCGCTTAACTGACTGAAGCACCCCCTTTTTTCATTTTATTTTTTTTTAAGATTTTCATTTATTTATTTGTCAGAGAGTCCAGTACCAGATTTTTAAATTGGTTTCCAGTAAGTGTTCTAAGGGAAACAGATTCATCTGTTAGATTAAACACCTGGTACCCAAGGATTATGTCATTCACGGCCAGGACTTGAATGTGTGTGTTGATAAGGACCTCCAAATCTTCATAACTAGACAGACCTGGTCTTAGTTGTTTATTTTCATCCATATCACAGACTCAACATAACCAAACTGAATCATCTCCATCCCTTAAACTGTTTCTCCTGAGTTCTCATTTCAGTGAATTGTACTACCATCAATCAATCCTCTCAATCCCAGGACTCACCAAATTAAGTTGGCTCTAACTGCTAAATCTCTCCAGAATCTGGACCCATTCTTTCCATCTCCAATCATGTGAACAGACCACTGCTAACACCTCTGCATTTGTTGCCCTTTCTCCAGTCTCATACGTATCTAGATTTCATACTCCATAATTCTATGTGTGTAATCCTTTTTGTTTTAATGTTACACCTTTTCTTCTGATTATATGAGAAAATTCACCATAGAAAATTATAAATACATTAAAAAGTACAAACCCGAATCACTCAGAATTTTACCAACTAGCTGAAACCACTGCTAATACTTTGACATATTTTTTCTAGTCTTTCTAAAATAGTTGAGATGACACTATTTGCAAATTCTTATGCTTTTTAAAGTTAACATTATAGTTTGTAAACCTAAATTTTAGAAGTTGCATATCATTCTGAACCATGGTTACACCAAAAATTTACATAACTGTCTCCTATTAATGGACTTAAATTTAAGTCACTTCACATTTGTCACTTAGAAATGATGCTGCAGCGAACATTTTTATGCCCAAAGTAGTTTTGGAACTTTTGACGGTTTCATAGGACAGATTCCTAGAAGTAGAATTTTTGAGTAAAGTATTTGAATCCTTTCCAAAGAAATCATACCAAAGTTTCTAACCTACAGTGTACAACAGTGCTAGTCTCATTCATCACACCCACAGCAGCACTATTATTTTTAAATCTTTGCTAAGCTGTTAAGAGAAAACTTGTATTTCTTTCATTTAATTTGCATTTCTTTGATAACTCATGACCTTGAATATATTTCTGTGTTTATTATCCGTCTATATTTTCTCTTTTGTAAAACTAGTCATGCTCTTTGTCCATTTATCTATTTGGATCTTACTCTTAAAAAAAGATTTCTAATGCTCTTTAAATATTGAAAATATTAGCCTTTTGTCTGCCACTTCTGTTGCAAATATATTTTCTTGCTGTGTTGTTTAATCTCTTAATTTAAAAACCTTATATTTTCTTTATTATACAAATAATGCAGGGTTCATTATAAGAAAATAATTACAAAATACAGAGAAGTAAAAAAAATATGAAAATTACATATAACCCCACCTATAGAGTGAAACATTGTTATACTGTATTGATTTTCTAGCTTACTTTAGTCATTTTTAAGAAAAATTTAATCATACATTGTGCATATTCTTTTGTAAACTACTTTTTTTCATTAAAATACGATGGCTATATTTCTTTACCAATATTTTAGCATGATGTCATTTATAATGCCTACAAATATTTCATTGTATGGACATAACAATTTAATCCCATGTTTGTGGGGACTGAGGTTCTAATTTTTCATATTACAGTATAAGCAATAACCATATAAAAATCCTTTCAGTTAATTCTTAATATTCATACTTAACTATTTCACTAAGATAAATTTCTGTTGGTTGAATAACTGAGACGTGCACATTTTAAAAAGTGTTTTGTATGACTGCCATTTGTCCTCTAGAAGTTATACCAACTGAGGTCCCATCAATAGGTGGACCCTAACCAATGAGTCTTAGCATGATTTTTAAAAATAGATACTAGTTTTGATTTTTATGGAGACAAATCTATGTATATTTTCCTCTGTCATTTCTTTCCCACTGCTCAGAAGCTTAAAAAGTTCTTCATCCAATGATTTAATAATATTCACTTCTATTCTCTTTTAGTTTTGATTATCTTATTGTCTTTGATTAACTTTTTTATCCATTTGGAATTCCTTTTGTACTGAGGTGAGGAGCTCTTCTTTATCTCCTCCCAAATAGTACCAATACTATTATGCACTGTACAATCTCTCCTTCCACAATGATTTGATAAGTGTGGGACTCTTTATACAACTATTTCACACTCATTATTTGTCAAGGATTTGTCTCTGCTTCCAGGATAAAGTTAAAACTCTTTAACAAAGCAGAGCTAGTTAGGATACTGTCACTGATTCCACATGAAAACACAAACAGCCTCTTCCCCCAAATGCATCTCATGCTCTGAAAATATTCTGCCAATTTATATGATATTCAGTTTTTCTGTGGTGACGTAACTATAATTTTGAGGCATAGAAGACCTTCCCAAAAAAGGCACAAAAACCAGAAGTAACAATAGAGGTTACTTCTTATAGAGTACTTTGTGCCAGGCATTACTCTACGTGCTTAACTGTAATTTCTCATTTGTTCCTCACAACAATCCTATGAGATAGATACTACTACCTCATTTTAAAGATAGGACACTGAAGGGCACCTGGGTGGCTCAGTCGGTTAAGCGTCAATTCTTGATTTCAGTTCAGGTCATGATCTCAGGGTTGTGAGATCGAGCCCGGTGTCAGGCTCCATGCTGGCCACGGAGCCTGCTTAAGATTCTCTCTATTCCTTTCCCTCTTGCCCCTTCCACCCTTCCTCTCTAAAAAATAAAATAAAATAAAAATAAAGATAGGAAACTGAGGCACGGAAGGATTAAGCAACTTGCCCAAGGTCACATAGCTAGTAAGTGAAAGAGCTGAAATATGAACACAGGCAATCTGGTTCTGCAATATGTACACTTAAGCACTATACTGTACTACATAAAAGAAAAGACACGAATTTGGATACATAAATACTAAAAGCTTACTATGTAGTAAAAGACATCATTTACAATACTAAAAAGAAAAGTGACTGATAGGGCAAAAAACAAACTAAAGTAGGATTTCTCAGCCACAGAACTACTAACATTTAGGACCTAATAACTCTGATTTTTCGGGATGTTTTCCTATGCATTGTAGAGTGTTTAGCAGCATACCTGGCCTCTACCCACTAGATGCTGGTACACATCCTCCCTATTCCCCACCAAATCATGACAATCAAAAATGTCTCCAGATGGGTCGCCTGGGTGGCCGACTCTTGGTTTCAGTTCAGGTCATGATCCCACAGTCGTGAGACTGAGCCCCACATCAGGCTCCGTGTTCAGCAGGGAGTCTGCTTTAGATTCTCTCTGCAAAACTCTATCCAATTGTCTCTCTCTCTCCCTCTCTCTCTCTCTCTCTCAAAAAAAAAAAAAAAGTATGTTTAAAAAATTTCTCCATACATTGCCACATTTTCCTGGAGGGCAACAATGCCCCCACATTCTACCCACCACCACATTGAGAACAACTGAATTAAGGAATCAAATATTCTGAGAGGCCTTCCCCAGTTCCTCAACCAGAGTTAGAATTCCCTGCACCTAACCCCATATGGTATCAATTATTAGTTATTCCCTTGTTTGTCTCCAGTAGCCTGTGAGACTCTTCAAGGCAGGTGTTTAGGCTGGTGAAATAGTTGTCTCTTGTTCTGTGTTCCTCAAATGTATAAACTGGGACCACCCTCATCAGCAGCACCTAATCCCAGCATACAGCTGGTGCTCAGCAATTGTTGAATGAATGCCTGAATTTTATCCTATAAGATAATGAATGATATTGGTCTCTAGTTAAGAAATATAAAACTAACCAATCTGCTTATAAAATTAAAATACATAAACTCTACAAAATATAAATAACAAAATTTAATTTACATAAATTATGTCACTTAATAACAGACATGTAAACATGATTCTAAATATCAGTAATGAATTTACTAAGAGTTGTACAAAAAAAATTAAAAGCCAGATCTCAAATCTCTACTGAAGAAAAGAGTATCAGTGAATAAGTAAATTGATTACATGTATTTTAAGTTAATCAAATGATTTTGAAACATTTTTTAAAATTTTAAAACATTGAAAAATGATAAGTATTATATTTCTTTCATTTCAAATATTTAACAACACTCTTGTTATGATGTCTTTAAAATACACACAAAACCAGTAAAGATGGATGTGACAGATATGAATGTGACGGTTAAACTTTTACTTCAGGGGGAGTCAATTTTCCTAACTGAGAAGCCAAGTGGAGTGCGCACTGTATCAGCTAAACTCCAGAGGCGCTGACCACAAGCACCTCTTTAATGTATAATGTGATCAACACTTGAGACACTGTTAATTAGCATAGTGAACTATCAGAAAGGGAGTTTATTGGTAAAATAAACAGCTTATTGGTTAATAAAAATCAATGTTAGAAATGGGCTTTCAGGGCACCTGGGTGGCTCAGTCAGTTAAACACCCAACTCTTGATTTCAGCTCAGGTCATGATCTCAGGGTCCTGGGATCAACCCTACATTGGGCTCCACACTCAGCAGGAAGTCGGCTTAGGATCCTCTCCCTCCCACGCCCTCTGCCCCTCCCCCCAGCTCATGCTTCCTCTCGCCAGTGCTCTCTAAAATAAATAAACCTTAAAAAAAAAAAAAGAAATGGGCTTTCATTACTAAAATTAGATATTGAGGAACTGTGATTTAGATAAAATATTTTTTAGTTATTCTCCATTCTTCAATACATAGGGTATAAAAATCAAGCATGGTTTATACAGCCTTTACTTTTAGAGATGGTACCCAGAATTGCTCCCTTAACAGTTCTGTATCTAGCCACTGGTTTGGCAGCATTTCTGGTTGCCTGATGCTGACTAGAAGGGTAGCTGAATCTTGCCGTGTAAATGCTGTGTATCTAGTTTTACTAAACCTTTCATGCAAGCTGATGGTTGGAATGCCTAAATGAAGAGCTCAAAGCTTCCTTTATGGACCTTACAAAACAGGCTGCTACAAGTTGTTTTGTGCCTGTATGCTAATGGATATTTGTTTTAAAAATATCTACATGTGGCAGAATATGGTCATTTCTTTATAATCTGGTAGTAAGGTTGCAAAGAAACACCTTTAAACTTTTCAGTGACCACCATGATCTACCCAAAAACAAAAACAATAATAATACCTGTTACTATAAATGATCACTCTGGCATAAGTCACTTCTTAACAGCTACATATAGATTTTTGTTTCGGTGATACAGTTCATAAAGTCTTTGGACAACTGTCAAATATAAAACACAGTCCAATGCTCTTTAATATTTTTTTTTAAAGATTTTTTATTTATTTATGTGACAGAGAGACAGCCAGCGAGAGAGGGAACACAAGCAGGGGGAGTGGAAGAGGAAGAAGCAGGCTCCTAGCTGAGGAGCCCGATGTGGGACTCGATCCCAGAACGCTGGGATCACGCCCTGAGCCGAAGGCAGACGCTTAACGACTGCGCTACCCAGGCACCCCGCTCTTTAATATTTTTTAACCCACGGGGCACCTGGGTGGCTCAGCTGGCTGAACATCTGACTCTTGATTTTGGCTCAGGTCATGATCTTGGGGTCACGGGATCGAGCCTCGTGTCTGGCTCCATGCTGGGTGTGCAGCCTGCTTGAGATTCTCTCAGTCTCCCTCCGACCCCAACCCCCACCACTTGCACGCACTCACTCATTCTCTCTCCTTCTCTCTCTCTCTCAAAATTAAATATATATATATTTCTTCACCTGCAAATCATAGGAGACAGTCCTCGACTTTTATATACTATGCAGCTAAAAATGACCATCCACACGCCATTAAAAAAATCTTCCTGATATCAACATTCTTTAAAGGGTCACTATAGAGTTGGTGTTACAAATAATATTAAAGAGAGATAGGAAAGTTGGGTGATCTACTACCAGAGACACACTATACCATTTTAAAACATGAGGTAAATGAGATTTTTCAGGGAAAACAAAATACATGAGGACAACCTAGGGTTAAAGCATCATTCCTGTCATCGCTACAAAAAGTTCAAGGGACATTCAGTTTGTGCAAAGTAGCAAAGCATAGATGAAAGGCCCAATTATGGGATGCAGGTAACTGGCATAAAAACTATTGAATATTAGAATTTTCTAAGTTACAGGTGGCATGTTTTCACCTTCATGTGATAATCAGCACCTGTGTATTCTACCACATGAGGATTTTTAATATGGTAGATATAATGCATAAATTTGAATGTCGTCGTTTCTAAAGGAGACATGCTGGCCCGTACAGAAAGCTTCCTCTCCTCCTTCAGGTAGTTACTTAGTGGCTTGTGTTGCCAACTCCAAACCTGCCTAAAGGGTAAAATACCACTGTTAGAATATATATCTATTTTCTTGCACTTTCAGATTATGGTGCCATGGAACAGTTATAAGAAACATTTACTTGCTTCTGAACCAAGTGGATTAAGTGTTTTTTTAAGTTATTTTCCCCCTACAGGTAACTAAAAGAATATGAAAAGTAAGGGTAAAGAGATATCCAGGTCCTCATATTGATGCCCCAACTTCATAGCTTCCAGTATAATTAAATACTTAAATAAATATTTTTGTAGTGTTGAGCTTGCTTCAGGGCAAGTTATAGGATCTTCTTTCTTTAGATTAAAAAAGTCATACAGATAATTACCATAGCTTTCTGTGATGTTTTAGGTACAGCCTTGCCTAAGAGCAGGAAGGTAGGCAGGTGATTCCTTAAAGTACTTTTTCAGCTCCAGGGCGATAAAAATATCTTAAACTTTCTGAAGTTGAAAACTCATAATTAACCATTAAAATTGTAAACTGAACAATCACATACAATTAAGATATAATTCTCTAAAATATAGTGTAAAAAAAGATGTACTATAAAGATCAATTAACATTTTCAGGTAAAAATCAGCAAATATTGTTAAAATGCAAGATTCAACACCTCAAATTACTACCATTTCAAATAAATAATTTATCTGGTTATAGGGAACTTTTTCAGTAAGCAATTACGGATAACACATGATTTGTGTAGTGTATCTACCACACAACTCTCTATAAGAATTATATAATATTGCCAATCCTAATCCTAAGAAGAGTTCTTTTCTTTAGAGTATTTAATATGAAAAGCTTGAAGACTATTTCTTACATATGGAAGAAAGAAAAGAGACCATGTGAAAACACATGCTCAGGACCTCTTCCTGTGGTGGAAATGGTTAAACATTTCTTACATCATAGACTTTTAGAATTCTGTCTGCTGCTTAGGTCAGATAAATAACAACAAAACGATAGTGACAACTTACCACATATCGAATACTGTTCTAAGCACATGTGCTAATGCACAACACCCTTATGATATAGGTATGATACTATTCTCACTTTTCATTTACAGAGAAGTTCGTCAACTTTCCCCAAACCCCACAACTAGGAATGTCCAAAGCCCACACACACTCTTAACTCCTGCAACCACTCTACTAAAATGCCTCTGAAGAGGCAGACAACTGGCTATACCCGACAGCTTGCAGAGAAAGAGTTGAGATTTTCAGTTCTTTTCTTTTTTTTTTTTTTAATTTCATTTATTTATTTGACAGAGAGAGAGGGCACAAGCAGGGGTAGCAGCAGGCAGAGGGAGAGGCAGAAGCAGGCTCCCTACTGAGTAAGGAGCCTCATGTGGGACTTGATCCCTGGACCCTGGGATCATGACCTGAGCTGAAGGCAGATGCTTAACCGACTGAGCCACCCAGGCGACCCCAGTTATTTATTTCTCTATGAAACAAAAATTACCTTTCAATTCCACTTATATCTCTTTCCTTATTTACATATATTCCAGAAACCCTTTATAGAAAAATGATCTATGTTTTCACACCATTTGATCTAACAACACCTACAAAGTTAGTGAGCATTTTTATCTAGTTAGTGACCTATTTCAAGGTAATTATTTACTTGATCTTCACTGACATCTTACTAAATAGATAAAACTGGTGCTATTACAACTATTTATAGAGGAAACTTAGGCCTAGAAAGTTTAGACTTGCTATAGGTTTGTTAAGACGTAAGTATAAGAGTTTAAATCCTATCATCAGTTCTACTATTTTCATTTGCAGGTTTTTAGGGGTGTTTTTTTGAGGTAGATGTAAGACAAAATGAATTCATATCTGGGTATCCTCCATCCACTATTAGAAAGGCAAAAGAAAAGCCTGTTAAGCAAAAGGGGTTACGTGACATGATCTTGGTTGGCCTTTCCATTTTACAGGAGCACAATTGGCTGGCATATTTTTGTTTATTCATTAACATATTAGCAAAGGTAAGTACCCTAATAGGTAGTATCTTAGAAACTAAAGTCCTAAATATTAAATAGACTTTAACTTGGAGAACATTATCCAGCAAAAGGTTATTTCAGGTTACCTACTGATAAAAATTTCAATTCAGTTCCTTTGGCTTTTGTGCAATTATTACCATTCTAGGGGAATAGCTTCTGTCAATCAAATTGTGCCCGGCGGGCTGGGATGTGTCTGGTGTGGCACCCAGTACGCTATTGGTGCTCAAATTATAATACAAGCAACAACAACTACTACCAGGTTACTGCACGCAAAGTGATCTGACACGAAAGCCATGCATAGCTAAGACTCAGAAGAACTATCTGCAGTATCTGAGCACGTCTTTTAAAACCTAAGAGGAGGTTGTATATGATGTTTATGCTTTCATATTTTACTAGTTTGAATACCTTCTTGCATAGGACAAAAAAACGGAATGATTACTTGGTTAGCTTTTCCTAAATGCTTGTCTCTTTTCAAGAGGAGAATAAGATCCTTTCACGAGCTCAAAAGTTTCACAGCAGCTAGAGAAGATAAAACCAGTGCACCCCTATTCGTTAGGTTTTTAAAAAAGTGTGCGCCGTGTGTTTCCGGAGAGGGGAACCAAGGAGGGAGGAGAACTTAGAAGACAAAGGAAAAGACCTGCCTCTGCCTGTTCTGAGAAATTTTGAAAAAAGTCAGAAGTCATGGAAAAAGGTCCTCAGGAAAGATAAAAATGTGAACTTTATTAAACCCATAACAAACCACACAATCCTTAGGTTTCATTTACAGCGTTTTTGAGAGGATCGAGTAACATGAAATATATGGCAGTGATTTGTAAATGGCATACACTATAGAATTCAAAGTATTAAATTGCACTGGAACTTTGAATAAGCCATGATTCACTTGCGATTAAAACTTTACATTTAAAAACCCTAATGGGGCACGGGTGGCTCAGCCAGTTAAGTGTTTGCCTTCGGCTCAGGTTGTGATCCCAGGGTCCTGGGATTGAGCCCCATGCTGGGCTCCCTGCTCAGTGGGGAGCCTGTTTCTCCCTCTCCCGCTGCCCCCTGCTTGTGCTCATGCTCTTTCTCTCTCTCTCTCTGTCAAATAAATAAAATCTTTAAAAAAAAATAAAACTCTAACAATTACAAGTTTTTTGTGAGGAAAAAGTAATGACATAGTGAAAATTTTAGTGTAGCTCTTACATACTTAAAAAACTATCACTGTATATGGATAAATGAAAAAATTAAGGTACAAAATATTATTCTGCTCTTACTTTGTATTAAATAGTCGCATGTGTATTTCTGGATATATACACAGAAAACCTAATTAATAAGTTCTCTGAGGAAAGAAAAGAGGGACAAAGTAGGAAGACAGAATTGCTTTTTATTCTTTTATACTAGTTTTTTAAAAAACTTTGGCCACTTATTACTTTTCAAATAAAAATTAATTTTAAAAAACTAGTAATGAAAAAAGTAGGAATTTTTTTACTTTCCTGTTTTACTATGAAACACTTAGTAAAAATTCAATAAAAAATGGCAAGAAAAAAATCAAGTTTATGCAAAATTTTTTGAAAAGACGATGTTACCTAAGACATCACATTTTTAAAAAATAAAACAGAAATATATTTACTTATTTTTCTGCTTTCCCAAGCCTTACCTTTTCCACTTAGAACTGGATAAAGCTTTTCAATTCGTAATAATGGCATGGGTAGCTTCAGTGTCAGAATTCAAATTTCATGTTAATTTGCATGATTCCTCCTCTGTATTTTTAAAAATAACTTCAAATTTGTGAGACATAAAGTAGGTAGAGGCTCAAAATTTCTTGAAACAAGGAGAAAAATTCCCTATACAAAGATACGTAGGGAAAGAAAATGTTCTATGGTCATGGCTGTTCAAAAGCAAAACCCTAATATTCTTAATAGGTTTGATCAGTTCTTTCTTATTTAAAATGTTAATAATATAATGATAGCCTAAAGACACAGAAACATAGAAAATAAAAATTCTATTTTTTCATTTAAAATCAGGAATTATATCAATTCCTTAGAAAATAGTATAACACCATGAAAAATATCTTTCATAAATACTATTTGATAAAGAAAAAGGAAAGTTATCAACGAATTGTATTGTATGTTCTTTTTTTTTTTTTAAGATTTTATTTATTTATTTATTTGATAGAGAGAGAGACAGAGAAAGCGCACAAGCAGGGGAAGCAACAGAGGGAGAGGGAGAAGCAGACTCCCTGCTAAGCAGGGAGCTCGATGTAGGGCTCGATCCCAGGACCCTGAGATCATGACCTGAGCCAAAGGCAGACGCTTAACCAAATGAGCCACCCACGCGCCCCATGTATTGTATATTCTATAAAGGGGGAAAAAAACCTCAACTAGTACAGAGACTGAACTAGGAAATAAACAAAAGCAGGTTAACTTCTGATACCTGATTAGGCAAAATAACAGAGTAAATCTTACTGACTATATGTACTAAGAAAGAAGATGGCAGAGACTTATAGGTTACCTCAAAAGGCAAAGCATTTCACATCCCAAAATGTATTTTCAGCAATATAACAACCAAAAAAAAAAAAAAAAACCCCAATTCAATGATAACCTGGCAGTCTTGATCTACAACCTACTATCCCTATTTTGAAGGCAGGAATTCTGATTAACCGCACAGGTTAAAATTGACTTTTTTAGAGCAACAGAAATTAAGAAAGGTAATTTGAATGATGTTGAGAAGGAAGATTTAGGAACGGTCACAGTTTCATGCATATTTCCAAGCAGTGTCTCAAACAAACTGGTTTAAAAGGAATAAAGTCAGTACTAGAATCTCTAGAAGTAATTGATGTATTCTAGTAAAAGTAAAGTCCTAAACTTAAGCACCAAGTTCCATTTTTATCCTGATTGCCACTCTGAATTGGAATTTTCTCCTAGGAAAAGATGGAGAATGGAGATGAGCTATATTGAAGAGGATTGTTAGGTAAAGAGTAGAAAAGAGCAGCTGAGCCAAGAAGGAGCAAAGGGTAGAAAAGACAACATTTCAGAATTTAGTATTTCTCTTTAACATTACTTTAAGAGTCTCTTAAGAAGAATGCTAAAATTTTACAGCATAAAATCCATCAAGTCAAATTTATAGCATGCCTACTCTTTGTTTTTTAATATCAAAATCCTTATGCCCAGCTACTATCTATTAGTGATGGATAGAAAACCTACTCTTTATCATGGGCCATTGACCCACAGGGAAAAAGTTAAGACAAAACAAGACAATTACTTAAGAGTTAGATATTTCCGAAATGAATTTCGCAAATTTTTAAAAGGAAAACTATGAAATTTCCCTAATCTGAATCTATGCTTTATTTCAACTTCCCACACCGAAAAGGCGCAAAGAACAGAATAAGTGAAAAAAGTGGGAAGGAATTAAAGAGCAAATGTAGATGGAAAAGATTGGCTCGAGGGTGAGGCCGGTTTTAAAGGCAGAGGGACAATGGTGAGCACAATGGTGGAACTGTACCAACCCCTTGAGGAACTTTATCAAGAAAAGAAATGGATTGAAAGAATCATCAGGGAATAACTCCCTGTATTTCTGAAATGTTGGAGCCAGGCATGTGCAAATTGAAGATTCAGTAAATGTTGTCTCAAGTTGACAAATCATGAAATAATCATGAAAGAGAGTACAAACTTATCATGCAGAACTAGAACCATGGAAGGAACCACCAGAAGAAAATTCCGAAGCAGTTAAAAGAGGCTGTCTCAAGGGAGTGGGTTGGAGGTAGGAAGTAAATGACAGGAGAATGTTGATTTTCAGTAAAACTTCTTCCATAACTGTTTGATTTGTTACCATATGCCTACATTGAAAAAAACAGACACATAATTTTTAAACTCATAAATTAGAAAGGGCTTGACCTGTGTTAAAACTTCTTCTTCTTCTTCTTCTTTTTTTTTTCTAATTCCATCAAAAGGTTCCTGTCAAAAACAGATTTTTTTTTTCTGTGTATATACACGTTAGTTACGGATGATTAACAAAGCATTCATTCTTCTATTTGCTTTGGCTGAGAACTGACTCGTGTTGTGTTAGTGTTAAGGAAATATTTCACTTAATATGGAGAAGACATGAAGTGTTACTTATTTAAATATAATATGGTAAAAGAAAGGGTTTATACATGTTTTAGGCTCATGAACAATAAAAACATTTAAGTAGGTAGAAGTACAGAGTTTATTCAACTTAGAAACTAGGAAAAATGCTACCTATCTTTTCTCTCTTCTTCACACCCAAAATTGGCTGTGAACTTACCTATTTTATATTTTAATTTTAATGAAATGGTAAAAAAATTATTTAAAGATTTGATATCAAGTATGACAGAAGCAATCATGATTATCTTGACTTTATGAAGAGACCCTTTTAAAAATAATTTTTTAAAAACGGTAGAAGGTAGCTTGCAAAATCAGAGTTCTGCAAGTTTAAGATATCTTAAAATAAGTATCCAAATTTAGCCTGACATATAGTCACTAAAGTGTCTTTACTTTTCAGATATACAATGTTTAAAAAATAATATGCACTTCAAAAAAAAGTTTTAATATACCAGCACATACGAAAAAGTCAGTGAAAAAAATCTTTTAAAATTTTTTAGAAAATCACTTTTCTAAATAAAACTATCCGATAAACAAATATTATTTACAGTAATTTAGTTTCTTGCAACACCTGTTTCATTTAAAGAGAAGGCAGTCAAAAGCAGTAACAGATTCAAACCATACCGTCACTAACTTTTGAGTAGATTTCCACTAACTGGGTCCACTGATATAAGATGGGGTAAAGAAAAATAAAGGTATATAGGAGAAAAATTGCTGTGGATTACTTAGAAATGGGCCATGAAAGAAGAAAGAAGGATGGATTTGAAGTTAGTTCTCAGATCTTCATTTTATTCCTAAATTGCCAATAATAGCACAATTTATAAAGAAGTAATTAAATGAATGGATGGAAATTAGGAGTGAAGGCAAGGATAAGAAATCCTGATGGCATGTGATTTGGACATTCTAGGATCACTTGATGACACTGCAGAAATTTATAGTAAGCAAGGCTTCAGATCCAGGACCTAACTTCACAGACAGGTCCTCTGACATAAGGACAGGTTCCTTTTCCTCTTATTTTCCTTCCCTCCTAACACGTGTTTGGCAACTACTGTTTCTTTCAATCGGAGCTAAATTATATGCCCCTTGTTTTTTTGTTTGTTTGTTTTTGTTTTTTACATGGAAAAATAGGAAATTCAGTCTTTTCTATTTCTCCCTCTTTCTTTGGTAGATTGTATGTAGCACAGAACCATTATTTATGAAATAAAAATCAATACCAGTTTAGACTTATTCTTTTCAATCTCCTGAGAGATAATAAGACCTTTCTCCCAAATTAAATCAAGTAATCTCAGGTAACTCCCTTCAATTTTATTTAATTTTTTACCACACACCCCCCTCTAGTCATCACTTTCATTTTATATGATCTTCTTGTTGACATGTATCCATTCAAATTTACTTCTAAACTGAATTCTGAATCTAGTCACCACAACTGTCCTTGAATCAACAAGACCATTCCAAAAGCCTGACTGAATGATGGGTTTTGTATAATAATCTGAAGCCCTACAGATTTTCCCTGGGTCAAGCTATTGTTGGAGTGAATGCCCAAGCAAGAGGCACCGCAGCAG